>NW_017264936.1:70249-205017 GCF_001329695.1 Rhodotorula graminis WP1
CCCTGACCTGTGCACAGCCAGGGCAGGGGGAGAGGTAGAGGGGAGGGGGAGGAGAGAGAACGCCTCGCGCCGGGACGCACCATGTTGTTGCCCTGGCCCGCCTCGTACCGCTTTCCCTGGTAGCTGACCGGGTCGAACGGCGAGCCGGCAGCGAACAGGACACGGCCGTCGGTGCCCTCGATCGCCTCCTCGAACGTGCACTCGGCTTGCGCGACAGGGTTCGACAGCGCAAAGACGATCGGGCGCTTGTTGTACGTCGCCATGAGGTTGAGGACTGCGAGGAGAACGAGTTCGAGAGGGAGCGAAGAGAGAAGGGAGAAAGGGAGGAGGGAGAGGGAGCAAGAGGAGGGAAGGAAGGAAGAGGTCCGTGTGAGCTCTCGTCGCCGGGCCATGCGCCTCTCGGCGTGCGAGCGCGTCACGCAAGAGACAGAGAGAGGAACGACAGCGACGCACTCTCCTTGGTGAACGTGCCACCGACGGTCGACAGGCCGAGGAGCGCGGTCGGCTTGACGTGCTCGACGACCTCCTTGAGGGTGCGGAGCTTCGGCGCGTCGGGCTCGGCGCGCGCGAGGTACTGCTTGTGGATCGGGAGCTTGTCGCCACGGTTGTGCGCAACAAGGCCCTGCAGAGGGAGGACGGGCGAGGCCAAGAGTCAGTTTGGGAAGGTCGCGCTCGGGGACGACGATGACGACGAGAAAAGAGGGGGCGCACCTTGGAGTCGACGAGCCAGAACTTGTCCTTGGCCTCCTGCTCGGTGCAGCCCTGGTGCTCAAAGTACTTGGCGATCGTCTCGGCGACGCCGACGCCGCTGCCGCCGGCGCCAAAGAACAGGATCTTCTGGTCCTTGAGCGCGACGCCGTTGAGCGCGAACGCGCGGATCGCGCCCGCGAGGACGACGGCGCCCGTGCCCTGGATGTCGTCTGTTCGGGCGGTGCGCAAGAGAGAGGAGAGGAGAGTCAGGAACGGGCTCGAGGGGAGGGACGGGCTCGGGGAAGGGAGCTGCGACGCACCGTTGAAGCAGGGGTAGATGTCGCGGTTCTTGTGCAGGAGCGGGAACGCGAGCGTCGTGTGCCAGTCCTCGAACTGGATGATCTGCGGACGGGGCGAGAGAGCGTGAGCTGCGGCGCGCGAGGAACTATCGAGCGAGCCGAGCGCGACAGCCCGGCTCGCGCGCACTCGAGCGAAGGACGAGGCTCGACGCACCATGTTGGGGAACTCCTTGTGCATCTCGCGCATAAAGACCTCCATGAACTCCTCGCACTTGTCGTCGGCGAGGCGACGCTGGCGCAGGCCGACGTAGAGCGGGTCGGCGAGGAGCTTCTCGTTGTCCGTTCCAAAGTCGATCGCGATCGGGAGCGTCTGTGGGCGGTACGGGCGGTACAGAGCCAGTCAGTAACGATCTAGGAGGCCCGTGAAGGCGGAAAGAGACGGCGAAGAGGGCCGAGACGTACCGCTTTCGGGTTGACGCCGCCGGCGGCGACGTACAGCGACAGCTTGCCCTGCGAGATGCCCATGCCGCCGACACCGAGGTCACCGAGGCCGAGAACGCGCGAACCGTCCGTGACGACCTGCGAGCGGGCGAGGACGAGGCCGACGAGGGGGAATCGAGAAGGTCAGTTTCTCGTCCTGCGCTCGGCGACGGCGGGAGAAATTCGAGAGGAACAGAGAAGCGTGGACGCACCGAGATCTCCATCTGGTCGTGGGGCATGGTCGTCTTGAGGTTCTTGATGATCTCGGGCAGGCGCGGCAGGTCCGAGTACGAGAGGTAGAGCGAGCGGACCGTGTCGTCGTTGGCCGGTGGCGGCGGGTGGATGAGGGACCAGTTCTGGCACGCGAGGCCGATGATGGGCGTGCTGTCGAGTGGGGAGGAGAGGAGGGGACGTCAGTCGACGAGTCGAGGAGGAGGAAGAGAGGTCGGGGAGCCGGCGCACTAGATGATGGGCTGCGAGTGGGAGGCCGGCGGGACAACGAGTGTCAGTACGAGGGCTTTGAGAGTCGCGGGCATGTGTGTGGCGCGTAGGGCGGCGAGGGAGCGGAGAAGAGGGCGAACGTGCGGCCCGTGCGGCATCTGAGCCCGCCCAGCTCCCTCTCTCGGCGCGCCGACACTCTCTCCTCGTGCTCTTGTCGTCATTCTCGCCCCGCTCGACACGCTGAGCGTCGTCGCGCCGCGGCCCTCGACGCCTTGAACGTCTCGGCCGACAAATGTCCGTCCACACGACCTCGTGGGCGCCGGTCTCGCCCCGACCGCCGCTCGAAAGGGAGAGAGCGAGGGACGCACGGTGCACTCCTTCATGTTGCCGCCGACGAGGCCGTAAAAGACGTCGGCGTTCTTGCTGCGCAGGCCGGCGAGGTAGGCGTACTGGCTGAGCGGGTCGGGGATGGAGCGCAGGCGGGCGAGGGCGCGCTCGATCAAGAGCTCCTTGGTGCCGACAAAGGCGGGTTCGGGACCGCCGGGGAGGGCGTGGGCGCGGCTGATCTGGTGGGGCATGGCGGACGAGAAGGTGCGGGCGGAGGCGAGGTGTTGAAGCGAGCGGCGCAAGATGGCCGTAGGGTGGAGAGGTGACGGAATGGCTGGCAGTGACGAGGTAGAGCTGCTTGAGCGGTGCGTCGGACGAGAGTGGGAGGAAGGAGGAAGAGAGAGGGACGACGAGGGTGTCGGGTGAAGGAGGAACGGCGACGGGGAGAAGTCGGAACGGCGTTTGTTGGGGCGGCGAGGGCGCAGAGAGGCGTGCGAGGGGCGCGGACGGTCAGTGCTGGACTGAGAGAGGTCGAGCGAGGTGCGCAGAGCCCCGCAGAGCGTGCTCGAGAGCGAGCCGGTCCTCGAAACCGACGAGCTGGACGCATGCGGTGGGCTCGGGTGCACGCGCACAGTGGGCTCGAGGGAGCTCACCTGGGACTTGGCCGAGCTCTGGACGGGTTGCTGAGGCGAGGAGGGAGATGTCGAGCGGGAACAGCGAGCGCGCGCCCTGAGCCGGAGCCGGCGACAGCGGGCGGCTTGACTCTTGAGCTGAGTGCATGCGGTGGGCGGCGGGGAGGAGCGACGAGCGAGCGAGGAGGAGCAGACGCTCCAAGGTGGGGAGCAAGGTGCAGAGTGCAAGCACGCTCGGCGGGCAGGCAGCAGGGCCAAGGGCAGCAATCAGATCGCTCAGCAGAAACCCTCGCGGCCGACTCTGGCGAGATGGCCGCGGAGATGCGAGGCAAATCGTCCCCAGAGTCGCCTCTCCCCCAGCTTGCCCTCACCGCACCGTGAGCACCGCCTCGTGCTCGCCTGCCAGGCAACGCTCCCAACTGCCGGCCAGTCGACCGCACCTCGGCCACCCCGTCCTGCTCCCACAGTCGCACCCCTCGCCGTCGTCATGCCTCCTCCTCTCGACGCCGCACCGCCTCTCGTCCCTCGCGAGACCAGCCTCGACGAGCTCGAGCACGCCCTCGCCACCACCCTCGCCGACGCCACACCCTCTACAAAGGACGAGCTGCGACGACTCGCGACGTATCGCCCTCCTCCCGCCGTCCGGCACATCGAGTGCGTCCCTCTCTCTCCCCTCCCGGATCGACAGCTCGCCAGCCTTGTTGACATCATCCTCGCACCACGCAGCCTCCCCAAGAACAAGCTCGCGGCGGTCCTCGTCCTGCTCCACCTGAACCCGCTCGGCGAGTTGTCGGTCACCCTCACGACGCGCTCGTCCAGGCTGCGCAGCCACCCGGGCGAGACGGCCCTCCCTGGTGGACGGTGGGAGGAGGGCGACGGCGAGGGCGGCGTGTGGACCGCTGTGCGTCCCCTCGCTCTCAATCTCGAGCGCGATCCTCTCGCCAGCGAGCTGATCCCCTTCCTCGACGCAGTACCGCGAGGCGCACGAGGAGATTGGCCTCCCTCTACCTCCACGCGACACCGTCTTTCCCTCGACCTCGACCTCGTCGTGCCCACCAGACGACGCACCCCGACCGCCCTCGCACCTCGTGCACCTGACGACCCTCGCGCCCTTCACCTCGCGCACGCTCCTCGTCGTCCTCCCCGTCGTCGCCCTCCTCGTCGAGCCCGCCGCGACGGCGACGACGTCGTACCTCCCTCGCGTGCTCGTCCCAAGCCCAGACGAGGTCGCCGCCGTGTTCCACCTCCCCTTGCGCGCCTTTCTCCTGCGCCCTCGACCCGCCGATTCCCCCTCGTCCGCCCCCTCTTCCGCCCCCTCGACTCGGCCCTCGACACGCTCGACCCCGCGCCCTCGCCCTGCGCCCGGCACCGAGTCGCTCACGCACTCGTTCGCCGACTTTGCGTGGCTCCTCGAGCGGCCGTACCGGCTGCACTCGTTTGCGTCGACCGACGAGGGCGTCACGCCGAGCGCCGTCACGGGCCTCACGGCCGACATTGTCGTGCGGTGCGCCATGGTCGCCGAGAGTGGGTCGCTGGGCGTCGCACTCGGCGGCGAGCGAGGGAGCGGGGACGAGCGCGAGGGCGAGGGCCTGAGGGAGCCTGGGTTCGAGCGAGAGGCAGACGGGCAGCTCGGATGGGAGGAGACGATCCGGGTCGCCCTCGGGCTCGAGGGCAGGGTCGGTCTCGGCGAGCGCGTCCGGAAGGAGGGCAACGGCGAGGGTGGTCGCAGTCGAGGAGAGGAGGAGCGAGGGGAAGGGCGGGACGAGGAGCGACGGGCAGCGGTGCTCGCGCGGGCGTAGAGGTGGTCGAGCATAGAGCTATAGAGCCTGCAGAAGGAGCTCGGCTTTGAGCGTCGAGCGAGGAGCAGAGGCTCGGGTGCGAGTTCAACACGGAGCAGCACGTGCATCTGACGAGCGCGACCACCACGAGGGCTTCTCTCGCAGCTCAGGCAGGCTCTCGAGAGCACCATGTGCAGCTTGCGCTTGCTCGCAGTGCCGCTCGACCAAGCTGAGCGAGGTTGCGTCGGACCCGGCGGCTGCCGCTCCGCTCCTCTCTCCCTCTCTCGCAAGCCTCGTCTCTCACGCGCTGAGCCACGATGCCCGCCCTGTCAGACTACATCGACTTGTCGCAGCCGAGCCTGTGGGTCGCAGTCGGCTCCATCTGCTTCGTGCGTCCCCGCCTTGCTCATCTCCCCCTCCCCCTCGTCACCCTCCCCCTCCCCTCGCCTCCCTCGGCACCCGCACGCACCGAGCCCTGACCCACCCTGCACACCTGCAGAACCCGCTCTTCTGGAACTTTGTCGCCCGCCAGGGTCCGTCCCACTCTCCCCCTCCTCCACCTCCCCCACTTGACCTCCCTCGCACCGGCTTGACCACCCTCCCAACCCCCCGCGCGCAGAGTACCGCAACAAGGTCTTGACCAAGCTCGCACTCCGCAAGCCTTACCTCGGGTGCTACCTCCTCGGCGTCACCATCTTTGGCCTCGGCATCCTGCGCGACCACCTGTGCGTCGGCCGCCTCCTCTCGTCCCGGGGGCGGCGCACTGCTCCTTCCCTGCAGCACGCGCGCCGCTCTCTTGCGAAAGGTCGTAGCCTCTGACGCACCTGTTTATCTCCACCCGCAGGTACCAGACCGCCCTCGCGTCGCAGCCGACCCTCCCGTTCCTGCACTACACCGAGTTCAAGCTCGTCGCCGCCGCCGTCTTTGCGTGGGGCAGCATCCTCGTCGGGACCTCGATGTGGGCCCTCGGGTACACGGGGACGTACCTCGGCGACTACTTTGTGCGTCCTCGTCCTCGTCCTCTCTCCTCCAGGTCGTCGCGAGGTGTCGGGTGGGAGAAGCGACGAGCGCTGACTCTGTTGCGCCGCTCTGCAGGGCATCCTCATGGACGTGCGTCGCAGCTCTTCATCCGGCAACGCGCTTTCCTCCGTCCTGCGCACGGGCAGAAGGACGCGCTGGAGTCGTCATGTTGGGACGCACACTGACCTCGTCCCTTTCCCGCCCGCAGCACAAGGTCGAGTCGTTCCCGTTCAACGTCACGTCGTCGCCCATGTACACGGGCTCGACCCTGTGCTTCCTCGGCACGGCCCTGTGGTGCGTCGCTCGCTCTCCCCCTCTCTCCCTCTCTCGGCCTCTCCTTCTCGAGAGAGCTCGACTGATGGTCGAGTCGCATTGCGGTGCAGGTACGAAGCGCCGGCAGGCCTCGTCTTGACGGCGCTCGTCTACGTCGTGTACCAGCTCGCGCTCGCCTACGAGGAGTGCGTCCCCTCGTCCTCGTCGTCCCCCTCTTTCCCGCCTCGACCCGCCCGACTGATGCCCTCTTGCCCCGTCCTTCCCCTCCCTCTCTCCCCTCAAACTCGCACCTCCACTATAGCCCCTTCACCGGCGCCATCTACGCCCGCCGCGAGGCCGAGCGCGCCTCGGCAGCGTCCAAGGGCAAGCAGATCGACGCGGCGCCCGCCCAGGCGTCGTCGAGCGCGGTGCGCTCGCGCCGGAGCGAGCTCTGAGGGAGGAGGCTTGAGAGGGGCAGTATGACGGGAGCGAGGGAGCGAGGGAGGGGGAGAGAGAGAGACGGCGAGCCGAGCGCGAGCTGCGGGGGAGGGTGGCACGCACCGCCCTGATGATATCCTTCTGTTCAACCACCAATACCCCCCTGCCGAGTAGTGCCGTACACAGCGCCTTGTCAACCAAGGACCGCCCGAGATGTTGTCGAAAAATCCGGGACGCCGTTTGTCCGACTCGAGCTCGAGGTTCGTGCGAGATGCAGCCCTCTCTCTCTCTTTCTGTGTCTCTCTCTCGCTCTGTTCCGCTCGCTCTCCGTGCTCGACGACAGAGAGGAAAGAGAGAGCGACCAGCGCCTGATAATGCAGCTCGAGGAAGAGAGAGAAAACCCGCGAGGGGAAGGAGAGCGTCTACGAGGAGGAGGATGGAGAGAGGTCCGACGACGATAATGACGAGCGAGGGAGTACGACAGGTGGGTATGCGGGAAAGGAGATGCGAGAGGGAGGGTATTCAAGAGGTGAATGCTATGCGGCGAGAGAAGAGAGAGGGAAAGGGGAAGAGGCTCATGCATGGCACTTCTTGCTCGTGCCGTACCTGCGACGAGGAGAATCGAGGGTCAGGGCTCCGGTACGAGGAAGAGGGAGAGAAAGAGGGACGCACCGGAAGACAGTGGCCGGGTCGAGGTTGCCCTCGTCAAAGACGTCCTCCCACACCTCGAGCCCTTCTGCCCTGCGGATGCGCTCGACCGTCGAGTCCATGAGCAGGCCCCGCCACTTGCTCCCGACACCGAGCTGGATGTCGCTCGGCCCGTCCTTGCGTTGGATGATCAACGGCGGGTCGACGCTGAACGAGTTGACGAGCCCGAACGAGATGAAGGACGGCACGGCCGTGTCGACCGCCGTCTGGTACGCCGTCCACGGGTTGAGGAGGAGCGACAGGGCGCGACGGGCGCCCGACGACGACAGGGCGTAGGCGTGCAGGCACAGCGGGTTGGTCGAGCGGTGCAAGTGCGGGTGGAGGTACTGCGGCTCTGCGAGCGGCGGAACGAGGGTCAGTGCGGCGCCCGAAAAGAGAGAGAGAGAGAGTCGAGGGAAAGGGGACGCACTGAGCATCTCCTTGCCCCAGCAATGCCCGAGAAAGCTCGTGTGCCAGTCGTCGGGCAAGCGCCGCTCGATCCGGCTCCACAGGCGCTCGAGGTCCCACTCGACGTCGACGTCGTCCTCGAGGATGAGCGCGCTGCGGTCGCCGTTCTCGAGCACCTTCTTGATCGCGCGCGTGTGGCCCCAGAACGTCGAGATGACGCCCTCGTTGACCTGGCGGCCCGCAATGCGCTCGTTGGCGTCCCACAGCGCGGCCGTCACGTTCAGGTGCGGGTCGTCCGGCACGAGCGCCGCGAGCGTGCCCGCCGCGTCGTGCGCCTCGAGGTACTCGACCCAGTTGCCCGTCGGCGCGAACCGTTTGTCGTCTCGAGGCGGGAACGGGCTGTCCGAGGTGGGCGACGGCGTCTGCACGAGCCAGTCGTTGCCGATGTGGAGCCCGCCGAACGACGACTCGTCGACGCCTTGCGCCTTGGCCTGCAGGCGTACGTGCATGGTCAGCTCGTGATTGCCTCTGGGGAAGAGAGAGAGAGAGAATCGGGGCGCACCATGATCTTGAGCCGGTCCCTGCGAACCTCGACGGCGCGCTCTGCGATCCAGCGGATAAAAGGCTCGTTCTTGTTGGCGGCGTCGACAAAGGTGATCTCGAGGCCGTGTGCGCGGGCGAGCTGCGTCATCTGGTCGCGGCGGTCGAGGCGGGTCGGGAGCGAGAGGACGTAGATGTGGTCGAAGGTGAGGGTTGGGGAATGGGTGCGCTGCGACTCGGGCGAGGTGGTGGCCTCGAGGTGGGCCCTGTAGGCCATCGAGGGTGCGGTCGCCGGTGCTGCATGTCGCCGCTGGACGTGGTGGAGGCTCGAGCCGATGAGGACGAAGACGATGAGGACGGCGGCGAGCGACAATGTGGTGCGCCGCGATGAGGGGGCTGTGCTCATGCTTGGCGGCTGCAGAGCGCTCTGGCACCAGCTCTGGCTGCACAGAGTGGCTGGGGCGAGTAGAGAGCGAGCTGCGAAGGTGCGCTGGCCAATCGAGACGCGCAGCGGCGCGAGCACTCTCCCGCTCTTTGTCCTGCAGGCACCTCGATGCGCTGGTCTGCAGTGTACAGGGGAGCCTCGAGAGATACCGCAGTCAAGTCCGCGCGCGACCGCTCCAGACGAGCGAGTCGTCACCGCTCGCCGCCACGACCAAGTCGCGGCTCAATCTCTCCCTCCCCTCGAGCCAGCTTTCCTATTCGAACCGACGAGATTTGTATTCCAAGCTTGAGGCAGATTACAACCGCTCGAACCTTCGAGAGAGGCTCGGCTCTATCTTTCTCAAGGCACGCTCGCAAGTTGAACTTGGTGCAGCTAGAGTGCCTCGACGCACGGAGAGATAGTTGAGAGCGCTCGCGGGTTGAGCTCGAGAGAGGCGCGAGCGAGACGGCCGACTTGCGAAGGCGCGCGCTCGAAGAGAAGCCTCTCTCGCTTGCGCTGCACCGTCTTGGGAGCACGGTCGAACGCGAGGAGAGCAATGCGTAGATTTCATAGCGAGGCGCACCGGCTACTCGGCCGCCTCGATGCCCCAAGTCGTCCGGTACCAGTCGAGCTCCTTCTCCATCGCCCCCTTGACCGCCGCCTTGCCCCTGAAGCCGTGCCCCTCGCCCTCGAACAGGACGAGCTCAACCTTGCCGCCGCTCGCGCGCACGCGCTCGAGCATGACCTCGGCCTGCTCGGGCGGGACAATCTTGTCGGCCGTGCCCTGCAGGAGCAGGAGCGGCGCCGTGATCTGCGACGCCTTGTACAGGGGCGAGCGCTCTGTCGACGACGAGCGAGGGTCAGTGTTCGCCTCCATGGCGACGGTGAGAGAGGGAGCAAACAGAAAAGCCGGCGAGACGCACCCTTGTAGACGTCGGGAATCTCCTCGGGCGTGCCGCCGACGAGCCGAAACAGGTAGTGCGACTCGAACTGCGTGCACGTGGGTATCGTCAGTGAACCTGCGTGTGCGCCGCCATGTGAGGACGAGAGAGGGCGTGAGGCGCACCTTGTGGGTGTCGTCGCAGAGCATCTTGATGTCGGCGACGCCAAAGTACGACGTGCCCGCCGTGAACACCTTGCTGTTGGCCAAGCTGCCGAGGACCGTGAAGCCGCCTGCGAGTTTGCCGAGCGACAGTCAGGCCAACGACCGCGAGCGCACAGAGAGAGGAGGAGAACGAGAGGACGCACCGGCCGAGCCGCCCGTGATGGCGACCTTGTCCTTGTCGACCTTGCCCTCCTTGATCAGGTGCTCGACGCACGCGATCGTGTCCTTGACGTCGACGACGCCCCACTGGCCCGCGAGGCGCTCCCGGAACTCCTTGCCGTACCCTGCTCGAGGTAGAGGAAGAGGGTCAGTGCGCGCTCGCCGACCCGACACGGCGAAGAAGGAGGGAGAGGAGGACGCACCGGTGCTCCCGCCGTAGTCGACGTCGACAAAGGCAAAGCCCCGCGAGGTGAACCAGGCTACGCCCCACCCGAGCCCGCGCCGAGCCGCCGAGGTCGGCCCGCCGTGGCAGCTCGTGACGAGCGGCGGCAGGCTGCCGTCGACGCCGGTGTGAGTGCCCGACGCCGGCGGGTAGTAGACGCCGTATGCCTTTGCGCCGTCGGGCGTCGGATACGAGACGACGCTGCCCTCGGAAAGGAAAGCCGGGTCGACCGACGCTGACGACGAGAGCTTGAGGATCTCCTCCTTGACGCCGTCCTTGGCCGAGGATGACGACGACGGGAGCGTGAGGATGGCGATGAGCGCCGGCTTGGTGGCCGGCCGGCCGAGGACGGCGACCTGGGACGGCGAGACGGCGCACAGGGCCGAAATCGAGACGTAGGGTGTCGAGACGACGTGCGAGGTGCCGTCGGCGAGCGAGATGATGCGCAGGGCGCCGTCCTTGGCGATCGAGACCCAGTGCGACGACGAGAGCGGGCCGTGGGTGCGCTCGCCGAAAGTCCAGTCGGGGCCTGAGCGACGATCAAGAGTCAGGGCGGCGGTCTCGAAAGGAACGAGGGGGAGGGGACGCACTGCCGACGTCGGCGCCAGACGGCTCGTTGAGGACGAGCTTGACGTCCTTGTCGCCCTCGGGCTCGAACGAGTAGAGCTCGTAGTAGCCAGTGCGGTCGCTCAGGAAGACGAGCTTCTCGGGTGCGCCGTCCTCGCTCGACAGGGCCCACCGCGGCTGGCTGACGCTCTCGACGTTCTTGGCCGCACCGGCGACCTTGACGGCCGAGCCAGGCTTGACGAGCTGCGCCGTGTTGACGGCGCCGGACGAGTCGAGCGCGACAGGGGCGACCCAGAGCTCGCTGCCCTCCCAAGGCCTGCGGGTTGCGCGCTCGTGAGTAGCCTGTACCAAGTAGATCGAGAGGATGAGAGGGACGCACATGTCGGGGTGGTTCCACTGGACCCAGCACAGGTAGTTGCCCGAGGGCGACCAGCGAGCCGAGGCGTAAAAGTCGGCGCCGGACACGACCGTGTCGACCTTGCCCTTGCCCGACGAGCTCGAGATGACGCCGAGGGTCGTGACGACGTCGACAGGTGCGGGCTTGGTGTGGTCCTCGACAACGGCGAGCGTTACGCCGGGCTGAGAAGGGTGCGGCGCAAAGTCGGCGAAGCGGAGGACGTCGCTCTCTGCGGGCGCAAGGACGGTCAGTACGGCGTCGACCGCGTCGAGGAGCAGAAGAGGACGGACCAGGCGTGACAGGCGTTGGCTCGCCCCAGGTGCCGTCGTCGCCTCGCTCGACACGGTAAGCCCGGCCGGCGAACAACGAGAAGATGATCGACTTGTCGCTCTCGAACGCCCAGGGCGCACCGCCGTACTCTTGGACCCTGTCGGACGATGGAGCGAATCAGCTGCGATGGTCGGCGAGCGAGAACCGAGGAGGGGGAGGAGTGGGAGGAGGAGACGGACCTCGTGCGCGCGTCCCACTTTGCGTCGGGGAGGACCTGCTCCTGCTTGCCTCCGAGCTGCTGGAAGACGAGTGCGCCGCGCCCGTTCTCCTCGGGCCTGCTCTCGGTCCAGGCGACGGCGGTAGACGAGGGCGACACGATGAGGTCGCCGAGGCCGACGACCGACGAGAGGAAGAGGTCGGTCGTGATCGGGGATGGCCAGCTGCCGAACGGTGCCTGCGTCTTGGTCACCATGGTGGTTGAGGTGGAAGGAGAGAGCGAGCGAGAGGGAGGAGCGAGGGCCAAAAGAAGGCGGTCGACCGCGCGGAGTCGAGAATCGGGCCGAGTGGGGCGCAACACGTCTCTTTCGAAATCGCTCGCGCTCGAGGAGAAGCAACGCAAGTGGGACTGGCACCGACACACTCGAGCTACACCTCGGCCAGCACCTCGTCGCCCTTGGCCGCCGCCGCCGACGCCTTGTCCTTCCTCCGCTCCTTGCGCTCCCTCTTCCTCGTCTCGCCGCCGCCGCCGCCCTGCACCTTGGCCTCGAACGCCTCCTTCTTCTGCGCGTGCTGCTTGACGAGCCGTGCGGGCGCCTTGCCGCCGTGCTCGTACGCGAGGACGGGCCGAGGCGGGACTGGCTGCCCTGCCGCCTTGGCCTCGTCGCGCGCCTTCTTCCACGCTTGCCGCGCCGCGATCTCGTCCTCGGTCGGCTTGATCTTCTCGACGAAACGCTTTGTCGGCGGTCGGGCACTGTGCGGGTTGGAGAGGGAGGTGGCGCCGGGTCGGGAGAGGGACAAGGCGGAAGAGGTGAGAGGCAGGTGCGCGAGGACGAGAAGGTTAGCTCGCCGTTCGAGGACGCCGCCGAGAGACGAAGAGGAAGAGGGACGCACGGGATCTCCTCGCCCTTCTCAAGCTTGCGCCGCTTCACCCGCTCGTTCTTCTCCTTCTTGCGCTGCGCCCGCTTGGCCTCCTTCTCCTTCTTGGCCCGCCGCAGCTGCTCGCGCACCGAGATGCCCTCCTTCTCGGCCGCCGCGACCGCCTCGGCCTTGCGCGCCGCGTTCGACGCCTTTGCGGGCGTATCGGCGGCGCTCGAGGGCGCGGCCGTCGATGCGGCGGCGGCGGCGGCCGGCGTGGTCGCCTTCTCCTTGCCCTTGCCCTTCTTGGCCGGCGTCTCTGGCTGCTTGACCGCCTCCTTCTTCTCCTCGACTGCCGCCGGTGCCGTCGCCGTGCCGGCCTTCTTGCCGCCGACGAGCGTCTGCATCGAGAGGCGCTCGATGACGGCCTTGTCGAGCTGGCTCGATACCCAGCGTGCGTCGCTCAGGGCAAACTCGGGCGGGAAGTCGTCGGCCTGGACGTGGGCCGAGAAGCGGGCGAAACGGCGCTTGTGGTCCTGCGGGCGGGCGAGAGAAGGAGGGTCAGCTCCGGAAGAGTCGCGAGGGGCGAGGAGAGGAGGGGAGGGGAGAGGACGGATGGGCGCACCTTTGACGCGAGGTGGACGTCGGTCATCTTGCCCTTCTTGAGCACCTTGTTGGGGCACACGACGCAGATGAGCGGCAGCTCCTCGTCGTCCTCGTCGTCGCCGTCGGCACCGCCCTTGGCCGCCTCGTCGCCGCTCTCGCCGCCAGCGGCCGCCGCCACGAGGAGCGCAGACGACACGACCTGGTTCTCGAGGGCCTCGAGCGCGTTCGGGAAGCCCTTGGGCGGCGGGCGCGGGTCGTCCTCGCCGAGCACATCGTCGACGCCGCCGAGGCCGTCGTCCTCGTCTGCGCTGTCGTCGTCGTCCGAGTCGGTCTGGTCCGAGCCGCTGTCGGTGTCGGCCTCGTCCTGGGACGCGTCGCTGTTGTCCGAGGCCGAGAGGTCGTCCTCCTCGTCCGAGAGGAGCTGCTCGGCCTTGCGCTTGGAACGCTTCTGCGAGGCGGCGACGTGCTTGTAGACGGGCATGGCGGTGGTGCTGGTGTAGCTCGCGTGGCAGGCTCAGCGGGTGAGCAGCTGCAGAGGTCGAGGCGGTGCGAGAGGGGAGGTGAGCTCGAGCGGGGAAGCTCGATTGCGATCCAGACCAAAGCCAACTCTCGACCGTCGCTCGCAGGTGCGCTCAACGCGCTTCGTTTCAGGCACTGACACAATCAAGCGAGGAACGACTAGCTACAGAAGAAAGACAAAAGGGGGGAGAGGGGGGAGACGGCAAGCGAGTGTGGGAGGACGAGAGGAGGTCCGAGGGTTCGAACGCGATGGCGCGACGACGAGGACGCGCGCGAGGCTCACAGGCCCGGGCCAGAGGCGAGGAAGACGACGACGGCCGTCACGATGAGCGTGACGAACAGGCCGAGCGACTTGCACACGAAGGAGACGACACCGGACGTCGCCGGGTCGTGCTGCGGGTTGAACGCGGCGTCGGCGCCAGCGGTCGCCGTGCGCATGAGGCCCGACGAGTAGCCGGCGGTGACGAGGACCTGCGAGGGCGACTGGCGGGAAAGAGGAAGAGGAGAGGATCGATCGAAGGTGGTCAGTGCGAGGCCGCGAGAACGACGAGGGCGGGTTTGCGACGCTTGCTCTGTCGCCACGTCGATCGACGAGACCGGGTACAGCTCACACGAGAGAGAGGGGTGCGCACCTGGATCACAAAGAGGGGCAGGTCGGGCTTGACGGCGGTGGGCGAGGGACGCAGCTTGCGGCCGTTCGTCGCTCCTGCGTCGACGCGGGATCTCGACAAGGTCAGCTCGTGTACAGCTAGATCGACGAAAGAGGTGGACCTGTGCGGCGCACCTGCGGTCGAGTCGAATCCATAGCGCGCGAGCGAGAACAAGTCGACGTTCTCAGCACGCTCCTCGACTTGCGCCGGCGTCCCCTGACACGCGCTCGCCGTACGCGCCACGACTGCCACCGAGCCGCTCTTCGACTCAAGCTGCTGCTCGTGGGCGTGCGCGAAAGACGGGAGGACGTGGAGGAGCGGGAGGAGGCCGAAGACGAGGAGCGAGGTCCGAGAGAAGGCGAGCATGGTCGGCTGCGGCGGGTGCTGCGGGAGGGCTCGTGCGTGTCAGTAGACTAGCTCTCTGAGGGAGGAGAGAGAGTGGGACGCACCTGAGGCGGTTCCGAGGAAAGGCGAGCGAGAGGACGGAGGGAAAGAGAAGTCGAGCCGCCCTCGCTCGGTCGAACGAACCGCGCTCAGCCTTTCGCCTCCTCCTCGAAGGGCCCGACCAGATCCGCGGAGCGAGATGAGCGAGAGGAGAGCCGGTCCCACGCCCGAGAGAGTTCAGGAGATGCGGAGCGAGGCCGAGGCGAGGCAGACGAACGGACGCGCGTCTTTCCGCAGTCCGGCGACGACGAGAGCAAGGAGGGAGAACGAGCCGGCGAAGCAGAGCAACGAGACGACGCACAGCGCCGACTCAGAGTGTACATTGCAGGAGGACGACAACAAGGAGCGTGAGAGGGACGAGGCGGACGAGCGAGAAGGGGAAGGGGTGCGAGCACGACGAGGCGGTGCCGTCGAACCTCGCCTCGACGGTCGGGCCAGACGTGTTGGACGGGAATGTCGAGCTCCACACCTGTCGTAGAGGCACGTGTCAGGCTGAGATCGCGAGGTAGGCGCGAGGAGGGACGAGAGAGGACGCACCTCGAACCGGCGGAAGTAGCTCGAGTCGCCGCCTCGGCTGTTGTAGCTATCGTCGCTGCCACCGAAGAAGGTGCTGAAGAAGACGCTCGTGATCGTGACTGACTCGTTGGTGCGCCACACGATGCCGCTGTGCGCCGCCTCGAGCGTGTCGTTCTTCCAGACGTAGAGCAGGCCGTTGGCGACGCCCGGCGTGTTGAGCGCGATGAGCTGCGTGATGGTCGTCCAGCTGTGGGCATCGCAAGTCAGCCGAGTCTGACGGACCAGACGGGGGATGGCCGAGAGGAAGAGAGAGAGGAGGACGCACCCTCCTCGAGGAAACGTCCACGCTCCTCGCGACAGGCTCGTGCCGTAGCCCTCGTTGCACGTCACGTCGTCTTGGCCGCAGAAGTTGTCGTACGTCGGAATGTAGCCGTACACCTCGCCTGCGCCGCGATTGCGCCACATGAGCCGCGCCGAGAAGCA
This sequence comes from Rhodotorula graminis WP1, assembly GCF_001329695.1. Classification (NCBI taxonomy): domain Eukaryota; kingdom Fungi; phylum Basidiomycota; class Microbotryomycetes; order Sporidiobolales; family Sporidiobolaceae; genus Rhodotorula; species Rhodotorula graminis. Next base: position 85,679 of record NW_017264936.1, read on the forward strand.
GTCCGAGCCGTGGTGGCCGCCGCTGCATCGTGCGGCTGCGCCTGGTGCGGCGCCGTACAGCCCGGGGAGCTTGCCGCCGCGGTTCCAGGTAAAATCGGGGTCGAACGCGACCTGTCGGGGTAGCCAGGGTCAGCGTTCCCGGTGGCCGAGAGAGGGGAGCGAGAAGGGGAATGAATGGCTGCGGCGCACCTGGTACTTGAGCAGCGCCGTCTGGACGCTCGAGTTTCTCGGGAACACGGCCATGTTGAACTGGGCGCCTTCTCGCGAGTCGGCAGGGTACGCAACTTGCAGGACGGCGTCACGATTGGTGCGGTCGAACGGGTCGGCGGCCCACACGGCGTTGACGGGCTCGGTCGTGCCGCTCGCGTTCCACCGCTGCTGGAGGACCTCGAAGGTGGCGGTCGAGTTGGCCGCTGTGGCGAGGACGACCGGGTCGTTGACTTGCGGCTCGGACGACGACCAGGCTGGCGAGAGGGCGAACAGGCGGGCGACCTGCGCGGCGGACGCGCTCGACGGTACCGAGAGGGCCGTGGCGGTGCCCATCTAGGTCGGGGTGGATGGCGAGAGCGAGGAAGAGCCGGCGCCCTACTCGCCCGAGGCGAGCAGAGGGCGGCCGCGGCGAGAGCGGGAGCAAGGAGGCGGGACAAAGGCGACGACGGGAGCGTGGACGGGGGCTGGCCGGCCGGGAGCGGCACATGGGCACAGGCCGGCAGAGCAGCTGTGCGCTGTCTGGCTGTCGCTCACCAGGCTTAGAGCGGTCGAGGGAGGGAGCGAGGCGGTCTTCGGTTCAACGAGAGCTGATGAGACGATGTGGTCTCAGAGTTGTGCACTGCGTTGCCTTGCGCACTCTCTCTGCGAGCTCGCCCAGAACCAAGCCATAGCTATAGAGATCAAACGAGCCAGGAGCGCAGGAGGTCACCGTGCTGAAGTCGTCTCGGGCCGCGGTCGGACCTCTTCTCCTCGCTTGCGCTCGCACCTTGCTCGCACTCTCCTTCTCTGCCTGTTCTTCCTCCGCTCACTCTTGCAGTCGCTCGCGAGCGTCTCCAAGAGCGAGGCGAGGCGTACCTCTCGATTCTCGACGGAAAGAGAGAGCGAGAGACGAAAAATGAGGGCAAAGCTTTGAATGCAAAGGCGCCGACGAGGCGAGAGGGGGAGGCTACGGCAGAGGGAGGGAGAGGGCTCCTCACGAGCGCGACACGACGACGACCGCCGCCTCGAACTGCTCGCGTCCCTCGACGGCCGCCCAGCCCCGGCGCACCCCGCCCTCGTCAAAGTTGAACTGCTTGACCGGCGCGCGCAGGCCGTGCTTGTCGGCGAGCTGCATGGCGTGCTCGAGCTGCTTGTGCGTGACGAGGGGCTGGCCGTGCAGCGTCATCGACTTGGCGAGGATGTTGGCTGTGCGGCGGGGGCGAGGAGGCGAGGTCGAGAGAGGGAGGAGGAGGAGGGAGAGGGTCAGTCACGGCCTCGAGATCGAGACGGCAAGAATGAGAGAGCGAGAGAGCGAGGGACGCACCGATCGGGAGCTGCATCGCCTTGTCCTGACGAGGCGAGAGGAGGACGATCGACGAGTGGAAGCGGCAGCCGTCGAGGAGCTGCTCGACCTGCTGAATCGGCATGTCGACGCCTGCGAGTCGTGCGGGAGCGAGTGGGTCAGTGCGTCGTCCTTCGACGTCCTCGAGAGAGAGAGGGAGAGGAGAGACGCACACATGACGCCCTGGGCGCCGCCGAGCTTCTTGAGCTCGTCGGCGACGTTGTGCTTGCCGACGACGACGAGACACTCGTCCTTGAGGCCGTAGTCGCCGGCCGACCAGCGGTCCGACGTGGCGACGAGGATCACCTTGCGGTCCTGCTTGGCCATCTTGATCGTGTCGAGCGCGACCTTGGCAAAGCCGCTGCGAGAGGGAGGGGGAGTACGGTGGTGCGAGAGTCAGTGCCGCGTCGTCGTCGACACAGAAAGAGAGAGAGAAAGAGGGACGCACCCTTGACCGTACACGACGAGGACGCCGTCGCCCTTGAAACCCATGCGCTCGTTGAGGTCCTTGACGAGTCGGCGCTCGGCGTCGGGCATGCGCTTGAGCTCGTCGTGGCAGCGCTCGTGCGCGACCCAGACGCGCGTCGCGTCGAACGCGCAGATGGGCGCCTCGAACTGCTTGTCGCCCGAGTGGAAGTGCTTCGGCAGCTCGATCACCATGGCCTCGTTGACGGCGACGTACTCGGCGAGGCCGCGCATGAACGTGATGGCTGCGAGCGTAAGGGTGTGTCAGTCGCAGGTCCTTGTCGGCGTAGATGAGGCAGAGAGAGAGGGAGAGACGAGGACGGACCGACGACGCGCGTGCCCTGCTTGAGGTTGCGCTTGCCCTGCTGGGCCGCCTTGGCGATCTCGCCGACGACGACGCCGCCCGGGATCATCGGGTAGCGCATGTCGGGGAGCAGGTCGTGCTTGAGGAGCTCGTCGCTGCGGGCGGGCGAGGGAGGGTCAGCTCTCGGTCGGGGCTCGTGCGCGGGACGAGAGAGGGAAGAGAGGGGGACGCACGTCGAGTGGAGGCCGCACACGTGGACCTTGATGACGCACCCTGCGAGACGAGGACAGAGTCAGTGTCGACCTCGACGACGACGACGAGGAGAAGGAGGAGAGAGAGGGAGACGCACCGTCGGCCTTGACCTCGCCGAGCTGCGTCGGCTTGATCTCGAGCTGCCCGTTCTTCTCGGTGAACTGGGCGGCGCGGAACTGGTCGGGGACGCTCATCGTCGACTGCATGATGGGGCTGAGGTGGTGGTGGTGGTGGTGGGTGAGGGTGAGGTCGAGTAGGGACGAGGAAGGTCGTCGAGCGGGGAGGGGGCAAGAGTGGGAGGAAGGAGGGAGAGAGGCGCGCGCGAGAGCGAGGCCCTTCTTGTGCGGGACCGAGGGCGAGCGAGTGCTGCGGCTCTCCTTGACCGAGGGCGAGGGTCCGGCGAGAAGGGGAAAGGAGACGCCGCATACAGCGGACGGCTCGAGCGACGACGAGGCCGGACGACGCCCGACGCTGCGTACGAGGGCTCGAGAGGTGCAAGCAAGGTGGGAGAGGCTGTCGAGATGTGCGCGGCAGCCGCTAGTGGCGAGGGCGAGGCGGGAGAGCGCAAGACGCGACTTGAGAAGGCCGCGAGTCGTCGAACACGGCGCGCGTTGCAGCATCTATTTCTGCGCTGAATCATGACGCATAGGCCACAGCTGCAGGTACGACGAGTCAATGGGCGACCGACGAGGCGCTAAGAGAGGGAGAGAGAGACGGGCGACGCACCTCCACCTCCGGGTCCTCCTTGGCCCGCAAGATCTCGCCAAAGTCGACAAAGCCCATCTTCTCGTACAGGGGCCGGCCCACTGCGCGTAAGAGCTCGAGTCAGGGTTGGCCCAGAGGACAGAGTAAAGAGGCTGAGAGAGGGGGACGCACGCTCGGTCGACTCGAGGGTGACGGGGACGCCGTCGCGTTTGCCGTGGTCGAGCACCTCCTGGACGAGCTTGCGGCCGACACCTTGACCTTGGGAATCTGGGTGGACGGACAGGATCGAGAGCGCTGTAGGAGGAGGCCGTCAGTCGCGGTGACACGGCGGCCTTCCCGGCTCGAGGGCGCTGAACGGCGCCTTTATCAAGGGACGAGGGAGAGAAGGGAAAGGAGGGGACGCACACCAATGAGCGAACGGCAGGTTGTCCTTCTTGTGCTTGTCGAGCGTGCCGGCGAGGTACTCCTCGGCGCGGCGCACGTTGGCGCCTTCAGGCCAGAACCGCTTCTCGCCCGAGCCGGCCGGGCGCTCCTTCTCGTCGGGCTCGTAGATCGAGAACGCGTAGCCGAGGTACATGTCGCCGCGCTGCGCGACCGTGAGGAGGTACCGCGCGCCGCCCTCGTCGCGCTGCTTGATAAAGTTGCTGAAGCGGTTGATGAAGTGCGACTCGTACGCCTCGGGCGAGACGTCGCTGTAGCTGTACAGGTTGACCCTGGTGGGCCAAAAGGCAAGGCGGTGTGCGGGTGCCAGGGCGGGAATGTCGTCGAGGGTCGCAGGACGAAGCTTGAGAGCGGGCCGCCGCATCGGGTACAACTGCAGGGTCGGCTCGTCAGCGCCGGAAAGAAATGACAAGAGAGAGAGGGAGAGAGGACGCACGACGAGTTCTGCGTCCTCCTCGGCGACGATGGGCTCGCGGAACAGCTCGTACTGCCCGCGAAGGTAAACCGGGATTGCGACTGCGCAAAGAGCTCGAGTCAGTGCTGCCTCGTCGCCTCGCGAACGGACGCAAGAGAAAGAGGGACGCACGCTCTGTCGCCTCGAGGTAACACTCGACGCCGTCCTCGTCCGCCTTCCTGCTGCCCCACCGCAAGAGCGCCGACCCAGCTCCCGACCGCTGCCGCTCCGGGTCCGTCGCCAACAGGCTCAAGTCTGCAGGACGTGACGGACATGTGAGTGAACCGGCGCGAGGAGTCGGGACCGGGACGCAGGACGCACGGTAATGAGGCTCGTTGATGCCGAGGTCGAGGCGGGCGAAGAACGACTCGGCGAGGGCGACGTTGGTCCCGGCCGGCCAGCGGTCGGGGCCCTTCTGCGCGTCGTCGTGCTCGGGATCAGGCTCGCCGGGCTTTCTCGGGCGCTCCCACAGGGCAAAGCCGACAATGTCGTTGTCGACGACGGCCTTGAAGAGGGCGGAACGCGGGTCGTCGAGGCGCTTGGTGAGGCGCGCGACCGTCTTGGCGCACTGGTCTTGACGCTTGACGTCGGCAAAGATGCGGCGGCTGATTGCCGAGGGGGCGAAGGCGGCGTGGTGGATGGCGGCGATGCGCTCGAGGTCGGCGAGCTGAGCGGGAAGGACAGCGACCATGGGCGGTCGGTGGCGCTCACGCTCGAGGGCGAAGTGCAGGCCGCGAGGAGGGGCGAACGAAGGGGAGAGAGAGTCAGCGAGGGTTGGCCACGAGGTTGAGGCTTGGGCGAGGAGGAATCAGCCGGCCGAGTCAAGCGCCGCCGTGCGCCTACGTGCGGCCTCGCGCTCATGCTCTGCACCCTTGCAGCACACCCTCTGGCCCTGCCCGACTCGACCGATGCGCCCGCAAGCGCCCGCACGCTCGCCCACCGCGTCCTCCGTCTCATCGCCCCGCTCGACCACGATCACTCTCCGACGCCGCGACACGACCAGGGCACGCGTGGAGGAGGCAGGGACGCACCGATCGAGGCCACAGCCTGCTTGCGGGCGCTTGTGCAGCTCTCGGCGGCGCGTTGTCGGGGCGCGGCGACGACGGCCGACGAGGAGGACGGCGGTCGTGGGCGAGGGTCGCGCAGGTCGCGCTGTGCCGGGACTGGGTGTGCGCTGCACCCTCTATCTGGCGCTGTGCGTGCGGCGCGCGATCAGAGGCGCTGTCGAGCTGCCCCGGCCGCGGGCTCGCCCTCCTCGCTTGCCCGCCGTCGCCGCCGGGTCCGCGGACTCGCCGGTGCTACCTCCTCTCGCTGCGGTCCGGTCAATGCGTGACGTTCGCCTCTCTCGGCGACGCGGCCGCTCCGCAGCTCGGCGCGTCAGGCGGTACGAGCCTCGCTGTCGTCAACAGCTCGTTGCTCGCTCGCTTCTCCCTCTCCTTCTCATCCCGCGCTCGCCCTCGACCTTCCCGACTACCTCAGGTGCGTCTAGTTTCTCTGTACTCGAGCCCCCAGCACTGTCGTTGACTCCCTCTCTCGCCCAGCTTCCTCGCCATGCTCCGCTCGACCCTTCCTCTCCTTGCCCTCGTCGCCCTCGCCTCGACCCAGCAGCTCCCCGCCGGTGCACCCGCCTGCGCCGCAACGTGCCTTCAGGCCAAGCTGCGCGAGGCCGGAACCCTCGTCCCCGGCGTCGACGCGACCAACGTGGCCGCCTTGTGCTCGTCGTCCACCTTTACTGGCGCGTTCGACCAGTGCCTCCAGGACAACTGCGTGCGTCCAAATCCTTCACACCTCAGCTTGAGGTACATCTGCTCACTTTCGGCGAGTCTTGTTCGCAGAACACCGCCGACATCGCGACGAGTCAGGCTCTCCTCGCCCAGGTATGCGCCGGCTCGACGACCGCAGCCTGTGCGTCCCCTCTCCCTCCATGTCGGTCTCGAAGGACGCCACACTGACGACGATACCGCCCGGCAGCCGTCACCGAGTCGGCCGCCTCGACCGTCGCCGGCCTCGAGTCGTCGGCCTCGTCCGTCCTCGCCACCGCCTCGTCCGACGCCGCGTCCGTCATCTCGTCGGCCGCGACGGTCACGTCGGCTGGAGCGCTCGAGAGCGCGTCGGCCTCGGTCGACTCGTCGCTCGAGAGCCTGTCGGCGAGCCTCGGCAGCGACGTGTCGAGCCGCGCGGCGAGCATCACCTCGTCGGCGGCGAGCGCGGCGTCGAGCGCGCTCAACGTCACGAGCGTGTCGTCGGGCGCGAGCGCGTCGGCTTCGGGTACGACGGGCGCAGGCTCGGTGCGTCGCACGAGTTTCTCTCTCGTCACTCGGCCCCATTCTCGAGCAGGAGGATCGAGCGCTGACTCTTCCTCCGTTCCCTCGCCGCCGCAGTCGGGCAACAGCGCCGCCACCGCCTCGTTCGAGTACTCGACGATGCTCGTCTTTGCCGCGAGTGTCGTCGGTTGCGCGGCCCTGCTCTAGACGAGGGGGTGAGACGTTCGAGAGCCCGGCTCTCGCGATGCGCACACCTCGTCCCTCTCTTCTCGTCGTATTCCCCTATCGCCCGGTTCTCTCTCTCTCTCTTGGACGACGTTTATTTATCACGACCGGCCGCCTGGCCCTGCAACACAGCCCGGCTTCCTCGCGCACGAGCCCTCCAAGTCTCGAGAGCTGAGAGCGACGTCTCGGGCCTGCGTGCCCTCTCTTACTGTGCGCCTCTCGGGCAGTGTGTACGACGAGAGAGAGACAGCGCGAGAAGAATGACAAGGAGCTCGACCATGGCGCGTGCGATTCGCCAGAGCGACCACTCGAGGGAGGCGCCGGCCTGTGTTTCGGTGGCACAAGGGCGGGATCGAGTGCTGCGCAGAAGGAGCGAGTGCAAGGCTAGTTAGCCTGGACCTTGTTCCGCTGCGTGTGGCTCAAGTGTTCGACTTGGCGCGCTGCCGGCGGCAGAGACGACGACGCGACTCGCGCGGTCGTTCCCCTCGCCCTCGACCGCTCGTGTTCAGCCGCTGTGCTCTGCCACACTCGCCTGGCTGCAGTTACTCGCCTGTTCACGCCCCTACATCGTTCGCGCTCCCCTCGCCTGTGTACACCCGCTTCCCCACCTCGGATCGAGTGGCCTCGCCCAACATCCCTCGACACTCGTCTCTCACCGCCTCGGAGCAGTAGCGCAGGCGGCAAGCACGCTCTCAGGTGCGTCCACTCTCTCTGCAGGCGATGCGGCGAGCTCCGCGGAGGAGGAGGGGCGGCAGCGGTTCCTCCTCGGATCGAGCAGAGGCGCCGAGAGCCTGACCCGCCTTCCTTCCTCCCCCTCTCTCGTCCCCTCCCCCTATCCCTCCCTGCACAGCGAGCCTCGTCTGCCCCTTAGCCAGAGAAGGGCCCACAGGAGGCAAGCGCAACCGGTGCGTCCCCCACTCTTCCCCCCTCCCCCTCGGACGGCCGAGTCGAACGACCGATCTCCTCACCGAGCTGACCTCTCTGCCACCTCCAGCGCCTGTTCCCCTTCCTCCACCACACCTCGCCGAGCCCGACACGAAGCGCGAGCGAGCCGGAATGAGCTCCTTCCTCCGGAGGCTGCGCTCAACGACCCGCCTGCACTCGCCTCGCTCGGAACCTCCGCCGCCGTCCACTCGCGTCGACTCGCACCCGTCCACCTCGTCCGACATCGCCGCATCTCGCGCCAGCTCGCCGACCAAGCTCCGGGCAGGTCCGGCGAGGCGCGGGTACGAGGCGCTCGAGGGCGACCAGCTCGGCGCGAGCGACGGCGGCTTCCTCGACTTGGGCACCTCGTCCGCGATCGACTCGTGGACGCTCGACGAGGGCGATGAGACGGGCGAGCTCGGCGAGTGGGTCTGGGTCGACGTCGACCTCGCGGGCGCGGCGGCGACGGAGCGAGGCGAGAGGGCGCTCGGCCGTGGCAGGGCGGCGTCTTTGCCGCACTTGGACCTCGCCCCGGCGCCCCCTCTCGTCCCCTTCTCGCCGTCGTTCGCCCTGTCGCCCGGGCGCGATCCGCCGACGACACCGACCAAGCGCAAGGCGTCCATCTCGTCGCCCGACCTGAGCCCGACCACGTCCTTCTCGTCGGCCCTCCTCTCCCCTTCCTCACCTGCCAGCCGCACCTCGACGTCGTCCCTCGCTCCGCCTCCGACGCCGAGCTCACCTACGTCGTCCACCGTCTCGCTCAGCTTCACGATCGCGACCCGGATCGACCACAACGGCCGCCGCGTCCTCACGTCGCGCCGGCGCCTGTCGCTCAAGCCGAGCCCGTGCGAGACGAGGCGGCACAAGGACCTGTACGGCATCGGCGACGACGCGAGCGGCGACGAGCAGGACGAGGACGTCGAGTTTGCGCCAGCCGGAGCGGGACTCGAGCTCGTCGACGTCGGCGCGACCATCCGCGGGCCGCGCACGGGCCTCGGCATGCTCGACCTCGAGCTCTTCGCGGCGCACGGTCGCTCCGCATCGTCGCCGCCGACGCTGTCGCACACGTTCGAGGCGCGCCCAACTCGCGCTCGTCCAACCGCGCTCGAGCCGCTCGCCATCCCGTCGTCGGCGCCGGCGCGCCACTGCGAGTCGCCCCTGCCGTCACCGACGCTCGCGAGGCTTCCCGAGCACCAGCCGATCAAGACGTTCTGGCCGCCGCCGCCGCTCGACCCGCCCTCGTCGCCCACCAAGGCGTCACCCTTTTCGTCCCTCACTCGCTCGAACACGACCTACTCGTCCAGGACCTCGTCGTCGTCATCCGCAACCGGCTCGTCGTCGGCCGCCAAGCGCCACAACTCGCTCCTCCAGCCCCGCCGCACGTTCCGCCGCCTGTCGCTCTCTTCCCGCCACGGCTCGGGCCACGGCGGCGCCGGCTCGGGCGCCGCTCCGCTCATGTGCGCGACGACCTTCTCGTCGCTACACGAGCGGCGCGCGTCGGCCCCGGCGCTCGAGCCGCTCGCCGGCGTCGACCTCGAGCGCCACACGAGCATGTCGTCGTTCGGGAGCGCGAGCGGCAGCGGCGCGTTCAGCATCCCGCCGACGCCGGGCGCGACGTCGTCGTCGAGCCACTACAGCCTCGGCACAGGCGCGTCGTGCTCGACGAGCGAGCCGCTGCTCGCGCTCGCGAGGCAGCAGAGCCTGTCGAGCGGCGGCGGCGGCCCGAGCGCGCATGCGCGCCGCGCGAGCCAGGTCTCGTTCGAGCTCCCGCCGTCGACGCCGAGCGAGGCGCGTCGGTCGGCCGCTGCGGCCATGACGGTCGCGAGCGAGAACGGGCACGCCGGCGCGAGCTTCGGTCCGCCGCCGGGCTCGCACCCGCCGCTGTCGCCGTCGTCGAGCTTTGCGCGCTCGAGGCGGCACGCGAGGTCGACGTCCGAGGGCGGTACGGCGCTGCAGATGAGTGTCCTTGAGAGGGCGTGGGTGCCGCTCGAGGACCAGGCCGAGAGAGAGCTCGCGAGGGGAACACTCATCGTGCGTCCACTTCTTTCTCTTTTCCTCTCGTCCTCCCTGCCCTACCCTCGGGCCCGACCTTCTGACCCACGTCTCTCACACGTCCGGGCAGGTCGTCAATCCCGACACGACCTCGGCGTCTCCGTCTCGCCCGTCATCCTCGCCCATCGACACCACCTCGACCGCGCCCAGCTCCTGTCCATCCGCCTCGCCCTCCTTCAGCCGCACGACCTGCCCCTCTCGCCCGCCCAAGTCGCTCGCAAGGTGGAGCGCCCCGCCGTCGCAGTCGCCCTTCCTCACGTCGCCGCAGCCGCCGACGCCTCCCGCTGCCTCTCGCGGTATCGGCGTCGCGTGCTAGCCCTTCCTCTCCTTTCTCCTCCAGCATGCGCCCCGTCGTCGGACAGACACTTTCCCTCCCTCCCTCTTATGCCCCTCGCTCGCCGAGCCTTTCTTTACCCCCTTCCTGTCCATACCACTTTCGCCCGCTCCTCGTCGTCGACGTTCCCTGTCACCCTCTCTGCCACCTCGTTGCATCGCCCTGTCACTCTCCTTTCGTCACCCCTCTCTCTCTCCCTCTTTCACCCTCCTCCCGCATCATGTAGCCCCTCCCTTCCTTTCCTCATCGCCTGGCGCGCCGCCCCTCCCTTTCGCTTTGACAGACACTCGGATCCCTTTTCGTTACGAGCACGTTCCCTTTCTCTCGCTGTCTCTCTTTGTGCAACGCAGCCGTTGAGCCTCTCTCTCTCGAGGCTGTCCAGAGAGGAGAATGTGCAAGTCGAGCTCTTGTTGCAGCGCGAGGTCAAAGCGCGCTCGACCTCTGCCCGAGCTTGCCGGCGCGACAGGCTCCTTCTCGATGCCGCCGCCCGTGCTCAACCGCTATCGCGCTCGTCGAGGCCGGCTGGGCGTGCGCGTGATGCTCTGTCGAGCGGGAGGAAGGGCGAGGAGGAAAGAGAGGGGAAGGCCGGGTCGTTTGACGGCGACATAGGCGGCGTCTTGCGATCGCGAGCTTCTGCGGCGGTACAGAGAGGGTCAGTGACGACGAGAGAGGGAGAGAGAGAGAGGAGAGCAGCCTGGACGCACCGCTCGTGCGCGCTCTACTCGGACAAGCCCGCCCGCGAGCGAGCGGCAGAGCTGCTGCTCGATGCCGCCTCGCGTGCCCTCGTCCCAGCTCGACGCCTCACTCGATGACCTCGACGTCGCCTGCGACGATCATGGCCTCGACGTCCTCCCTCGCGAGGTGGTACTGCGCGCCCTTCTTGAGGTTGATCCGGTTCCCGCTCAGGAGCTCGACCTCGCCGACGTCGCGCGCGACGCGCACGTCGACCATGAGCTCCTTGGGCGGCGCGAGGTTGGTCCCGCCGCCGAGGAGGTCGACGGCGTCCATGAGCTGGGTCGCGCCCTCGTCGTCGTCGTCGTCGTCGTCGTCCGGGTCGCGCTCGTCGTCGTCGAAGCGGAACGACTCGTCGTCGCCCCTCGACGCGCCGCCTCGGCCGCCGCCACCGTACACGCTCGTCTTGAAGGCGAGGCACAGGTCGGCGTAGCCCTTGGCAAACTCCTCGTCGGTCGTCGTCATGGCCTTGCGCGTGTCGGTCTCGGCGCCGAACGCGGCGCTGAGGACGCCGCCGCTCTCCCAGAAGCGGTCGCGGAGGACGTCGATGCGCTGCTGGTGGTAGACGTACAGGGCGCGCTTGTTGCGGTTGAGGGCGAGGGCGGCGACGGTCAACTCGGCGGACACGCCGGGTGTAGGGGCGACGCCTTGCGAGCCGACAAAGGGGGCGGCCGTCTGGACGATCGACTGGGACAGCGAGTGCGACTCGCGGATGACGGTGCGCACGCCGGCCGTGTTGTACGGGAGGAGGGACCGCGTCTGCTGGGAGCGGTGCGCCTCGACGACGAGCTGCTGGGCGTTGTCTCCAAGCACTGTGGGTGAATGTGCGGGTTAGCTGGGGGTACACTCGAGAACGCGGGACAGCTGGACGCACTCTTGAGCGGGTTGAAGAGGCTGGAGGGCGCCGGAACCGACCGACGAGATGAAGTCGAGGAGGGGACGGTCGAGTCGAGGGACGGCGGACGCTGGCGCGAGGGCGTGTCTTGTCGGGTGCAGAGTCGGTGCAGGCAAGCAGCGCAGGCTTTTGCGCGGGGCCGGGTGAGAGACGAGCTGCGAGAGTGCTCGCGAGCAGGTGCAGCAACGACGAGCTCTCTCTGACGGGCCGCTCTCGCTCAGTTGGCTGCACAGAGCTGCTCGCTGTGTTCTCCAGAGCTCTCTGGTCCTCGCTAGCTCGCGACCGTGGCCCCGAACGAGCGATGCGGACCGCCGTCTCGCTTCCTTGAACCGCCAATAGCGCGAGCTTGTAATGCCGAATAGCAACTTGCTAGCGAGTGACAGGCTCGGTCGACTCGCAGATCGGGAGAGGGTGCGACCCGGTGCCATTCAGGGCTGCGAAACGCGACCGAGCGTGCCAGTTTGAGAAGGCGACGGAGAGAGCGCGACCGTTGGCCAAGATCGAGCTTGGCATCCTCCGCCTCGCTCGGCGGCCGAGCAGGGACGCGTCGCAACGCGGCCAGCTTCCCCTTCGAGAGAGCTCGAGTCTGTCTCCCTTCACGGCTCGTCCAGCACACCTCTTGCGCTCTCGCTCGCATCTGCCGGGTTCCTGTACCGACCAAGTCGCCCCGTCTGCGCTGCACCCGCACCGCCCACGCTCGTTACTCGCCCCGCCTCGCCTCGACCCCGGATCGAGGTGTGTTGATCTCGCTCGCCGCCCTTCCCTCCCGTCCTGTACAGCCCTGACCCTCGCGTTGCGCAGCGACTCGTACGTTCCTCGCACTCGGCATCGCGCCACCTCGCCCCCTCGTACCGCCGTCGCCGTGGGTGCGTCGCACCGCTTCCCCTCCCTCCCTCGCCTCCCACGACACGTCCCGTTCTGACGCGCTCTGCCCTCCCTGCAGCCGACTCTCCAGAGCACCCGCGCTTCCCGTACCCGCTGTCGTCGACCATGCGCGCCAAGAAGGACGCCTCGCGCCGCCCGAGCCTGCCGCCGACCGACGACCCGTTCTTCATCCGCCCCGTCCCGTCACCCACCTGCGCCTCGCCGAGCCAGCCCTTCAGCGCGCTCGCGTTCGACGAGCACATGGGCCTGCCTGCGCCGACGCATGCCGCGACGACGCGCAACAAGGACGGCGGCACCGGGCTCGGCAAGAAGCTTCTGTCGTTCCCGTGGACGCGCTCGGACAAGAAGCACGCGCCGCACCACCAGCTCAACCTCGTCGAGACGGCAGCAGCGACGGCGCAACCGGTCGCGTCGGGCAGCGGCGGCGCGGCACCCCCCATCACGGCGCTCCCGACCACCACCTCGCTGCCCCTCGGAATCTCCGGCTCGACATCGTTGCCCGTCGCCGCACCTGCCGACACGCTGCAGCGAGCGCGCCAGCGCCCGTCGTTCGTCGTCAGCAACTCGCACGTCCCGGGCCACCAGCAGAGCAACGCGTCGCTGTCGACCATCCGCACGACCTCGTCGTCGGCGTCGACCGCCCTGTTCTACTCGAGCGAGGACGGCGGCTGGCACTCCGAGGCGACGTCGCTCACGTCGTCGCCCGACAGCGGCCGCGACGACAAGTGCACGCCGCCGCACCTGCGCATGTGGCGCGTGCGCGGTCTCGCCGCCGAGGGCTCGACCACCCTGCCCGACATCGCCGAGCGCGAGAACGAGGACGTGCGCCTGAGCATCTACGACGGCCTCGTCCCGCCCAACGGCCGCGAGACGCCCACCCGCCGCAACTCGACGCCGATCCCGTCGGCCGTCGCCGTCATGCTCGGCGAGCCGTCGACGCCGCCGCGGCCCAAGCGCTACTCGGCCTCGAGCGTGACGCTGTCGCCCGCGTCGCAGGACAAGCTCGCGTCGGCGCGGCGCGAGGCCGCCGGCAGCGAGGCCGACGACGAGGTGTCGCCCCCTCGCGCGCGCCGCACGGTCCGCCGCGCCATCTCGCAGGACCTCCTCCTCGAGTCGCCGCAAAAAGGCGGCCGCCGCTTCTCGCCGTCGTCGCACCGCATCCCGTCGATCAGCTTCGAGGGCATCTCGATGGACGCCTTCTTCGCCGAGGTCGAGGCCAACGTCAACCTCGGGCTCGTCGCCGGCGGCAAGCGCTCGTCGCCGCCATCGTCTGCCTCGACCAAGCAGACGAGGCGTCGCACGCGGGTCCTTAGCGCCTACATGCCGCCGCCGTCGCCGCCGACGCAGCAGGCGCCGGTCGACGGGCCGGTCCTTGTCGAGGAGGACGAGGAGCTCGAGTCGCCGATCGTGCCCGTGGCGCACCTCGTCGACGAGGACGGTCCGCTTCTGGCCAAGGAGCCGAGCACGCCGCCCTCGCCGGGCCTCGCTCTCGACGTCCCGCGACCGCGACCGCACCCTCGCCGCTCATCCTCGCGCCCGGCCCCACTCGACGTCGCCGCCGCCAACGCGCTCTCGACCTGGGCGCCCATCTCGGCGCCGCTCCAGCCGAGCATCTCGCTCTGGTCGCCTCCCGCCGACGGCACTGCCTCGCCGTCGCCCGTCCGCACCATGGCGCTCCCGCCCGTCTCGCCGCCTCTCGCCGGCGGGTTCATTTTCTCGCCCCGAGTCGCCTCGTCGGACGAGCGCTCGCCCGGCCTCGCCGCCCCGTTCAACCCGGCGCCGTCGCCCGCCCTCAGCTCGACGTCGACGTTCAAGCCCTCGGACATCCCCGAGCTCCTCGTGTGCCCGCCGTCGCCACCGCTCGTCGGCGAGGAGCCCGTCCAGGCGCCGATCCGCCCGAGGCAGCGCCGCCAGTCGCTGCAGGCCCTGCCGCAGCGCGCGAGCCACGTCGTCACGGCGCCGCAGACGCAGGCCTCGCCGCCGCCGCCGCCCGTGCAGGCGCAGCGCTCGTCGTCGACTCGTCGTGCACCGCCTCGGCCGCTCACCATCATCAACGGGCCGACCAAGGTGACGGTCCTGCCCGAGAAGAAGACGGTGCGCCTGTCGAGCCGGGTCCAGGCGTCGAAGCGCAAGATGCAGGGCGCGCCCGCTCGGCCCATGTCGTCGCCTCCTCCTCCGCCGCTCGTGGAGGTGACGCCGCCGCCGCCTCCCTCGCTCCCGCTCCTCGACGAGTACGACCACGACGACGAGTACCAGCTCTCGTCACCCTCGTCGCCGACCCTGCCGTTCATCCCCGTGGACACGTACCGCCCGTCCGACGTCCTCCGCACCGACTTCCACCCGGCGCTCTCGGGCCTCACGGTCCCGGCGTCGCCGCAGCGGTCGCAGCACACGCCCGACTCGGACTCGTCCGACTGCGAGGAGACGCTGCACAACATGCTCCTGCGGCTCAACCGCCCGCACACGCCGCCGGCGCCGGCGAGCCTCTCGGCGGCGAGCAGCGAGGCGTCGCTCTCGCTCACCGAGCTCGCCCTCGAGCTGCACAACACGTCGCAGGCGCGCCTGTCGATGCTCGCGTGCGAGATGGGCAGCAGCACGAGCAGCAGCCGAGCCGGCTCGAGCTCGTCCAAGGAGAACGCCGCGTTCGGCCACGACGACCGCAGCGCGAGCGCGTGCTCGAGGCGCAGCGAGCGCCGCTACTCGCGCCTGTACGACGGCGTCGACATCGCGTACGTCGCCTCGCCGACGCCGCGCACGTGCGCTGCGCCCGAGGCCGTCTCGCCGACGTTCATGCACCAGTCGCTCGTCGCGCAGAGCGAGCACGGACGCGCCGGGCCCTCGTCGTGGGAGTCCGAGGCCGACGTCCCGACGTCGCCCATCGACGAGGACGACGACGAGTGCGCGACGCTCGAAAGCGAGCTCGACCGCACGCTCGCGACGCTCGTCGGCGAGCAGGCCGAGAGCGCCTTCTCGCCCACGTCCTCGTCCTCGGCCCAGTCGTCGTCGTCGTCGTCGGGCGCACCTCGTCGTCGCGCAGGACACACCCAGACCGACTCGGCGTCGTCGCTCGACTACCTCGGCGAGGCGCCCGGCGGCCCGAGCGCGTCGACGCCGGCTCGCGAGCGCGTCCCTCGCAGCGGCAGCCACGACTCGCAGCTCACGGCGTCGTCGTTCGACTCGAACGACTCGGAGGAGGGCGTCGTCTGCCTCGGCGAGCGCGTCAGCTGCATGTACAACGTCGGCGTCATCGGCGTCGCCATGTGAGGGAGAGGAGGAGGTCGTCGTCGTCCTTGGAGGGCTCGAGCGCTGGTCGTTCCTCGTCGTACATTTTGTAGCACCGTACATCTCTCGTGGGCTGTATGTCTATCGTGCATCGAGCTTTGTCGTCCGTATCTCTGTGCGCTCGGTCCCCGTCGCGAGAGGAGCAGCGAGGAAAGCTCTCGCCCGTCTCTGTAGGTCGCTCTCGTCGCTCTCGTCGCTGTGCAGGTCGTAGACTCGGTGCACTCATCGCTGGGTCGCTCGAATCCCGGCTCGCAGAAAAAGAGGCCCGAGGCCTCGTCGCAGCGCACGATCTCTCTCCCGCCGGCGCACCCGCAATTTCCATGAAGTGCTTCGCCAGATCTGCAAATGGATACTGCAGGGATGCATTGCGCTCATAACGAGGGTCGTGGGAGGGGTAACAAACTGGTGCGCGAGGGTCGGGGGTACAACGGCTTCGAGGCCGGCAAGGGTGGTGGACAAACGACAGAGGCGGGGGATGCGGATGAGGGAGGGCGTGCAGAGGCACCTATACAGGGTGAGGGAGCGAGACGAGCGGGCTTACATGCCCCAGGTCTCGATGCGCTCGGCGCAGGTGCCAAAGACGCGGTCCCAGAGGCGCGACTGCTTGCCGTAGCTGCGGGAACGAGACGAGGGTCAGGGTCGACGTCGGCGAGGAGAGGATGCCCCGAGAGCGAGAGAGAGAGGGGGACGCACTTCTTGCCCGACTTGCCGAAGCGGTGGTGCAGGTCGTGGTCCTCGACGGCGAGGCCGGCGCCGAACGCCTCGAGCGGCCACAGGATCGGGTGGCACCAGTGCGCACGAACGCCCGAGTGACCGAGCATCTCGACGTACTGTGCGCGAGGAGGAGGAGGCGATCGTCAGTCGGGCTCCGGCGAAAGAAGTGCGGCGAGGACGGAAGTCGCCGAGGCCGAACTCAGGGCAGTCGTCGGCGACGGCGACGATGGCGAGAGGGAAAAGAGGACGAGGAGCTCACGATCGTGTAGGCGAGAGTGATGTAGCCCTCGGAGAAGGTCATGGGCACGACGAGCGACGTGAGGAGCGGGATCGTCAAGACCTCGAGGAACTCCTGCTTCTCCTCGGCGAGGATGGCGAGGATGGCGGTCGGGTGCTTGGTCGTGTGGTGGTGCTGCGGTTCAAGAAACGTCAGTCTGTGCGCGTTCACTGGCGAGGAGAGGCGGGAGCGAGACGGACCTTGTGGATGTTCCAGAGGTAGTCGACCTCGTGCGTCGCACTGCGGGCGAGAAAGGCGAGTCAGATCTCTGCCGCTCGAGGATTCGCCACCGGGAGGAAGAGAGGAATAGAGTGTCGAGGACGCACCGGTGGTAGACGTAGAAGAAGTAGTCGAGAGTGACCTCCCACAGGGCGAGGCGGATCGGGAACGACCACGAAAAGTCGAACAGCGGGTTCTGGACACCCTTGTCGTAGTTGAGGTAGAAGTCGATGCCAGTGCGGATGATCATGTAGGCGAGGATGCCGCCGGCGAGGTGGTTGACCGACTTGTCGGGCGTGCGGTCGCGGCCGATCTGCTTCTCGTCGAACGTGCCGAGCTTGACGCAGTAGCCCGACATGCGCGTGACGACCTGGAGCGCGAAACCCATGAAGCACAGGATGTAGAACGGGTAGGCGAGGGCGAACGGCCACTTGTACTCTGTGCGAGAGGGCGGATCAGTGACGAGTACGGGAGGGGAACAAGGAGGACGATGGGGACGACGCACGGGGGAAGGCGATGTAGGCCATCTGGTGCAGGACGAGCGGGACGAAGGCGCGCGACAGGATGAAGATGTTCTCCTTCCACACGGGCTGGACCGGCGGCAGGCCGCGGTCGATCGAGTCGTCCTTGAGCTCATGCATCTCGGGCGGGCACGTCGCGAGGTTGCAGATCTGCTCGGCCATCGTCATCTCGGACGGGTCCTTGAGGTACTGTGGGTGGGCGAGCGGGCGAAGGTCAGTCAGGCTACTCGGGGCGAGAGGAGAAGGAGAGAGTCGAGGACGCACGAAGGTGGATGGCGGACGGCGGTCGACCTTCTGCTTGGTGGTTCGAGGCGCGGGCGCCTTGGGGTGCTCTGGGTCGGCGGCATACGAGATTGGCGTCTCGGACGGGGTCGTCGAGCTGTCCGACCCGATGGACGACGACGAGTTGCGGCGGTACGGGTGCGAGAGCTTGTTGTCGCGGGGCGTGACGCCTGTCGCGGCGGCGAGGGCGGCTGAACTCATGGTGGAAGGCGTGTGTCGAGTGTGGTGAAGGCGGAAGAGAGGATGACGGCGTCGAACGGGGACAAGTCGAGCGCGGCGGCGACCTCGTCACCGTCGAGCTCGGAATGGAAAGTGACGGCCACCGAGCGATCTTCCGGCCAGGGCGATAGCGCACGAGGGCCCGCCAGTGGCGCACTCTGGCAATCGGCAGGCCTGGGGAAGGGGCGAACAAGTTCGAGCGGTCGAAGTGGTCGCCGCCGCCCGTGACGAGGTCGAGGAGGATGAGGAGGAGGCGATCGCGGCTTGTGGCTCGGCCGGCGAGACTAGCGGCGCAGGCGTTGGCGAAAGATGCGCATGCAAGGTTGCGCGGTCGTGCGTCGCCGTCTGGCCGCCCTGGCGCCGAGTCGAGAGGTGCGAGGTGAGGCGAAGCGGGCGGGGAGGCGAGAGGGAGCGACGAGCTCTCGAGTGGCTGCTGGCGGGGTCTCGCGGTAGCTGTTGTGCTCGCGAGTGCGACTGCTGAATCGGACGGCGGGCTCGAGCTGTTGGTGCGAACGGAGCTCAGTCGAGAGATGAGGACGAGAGCCGCCGAGCTGATGAGGGTCGAGCCCACCCCAGCCACCTGCTCGGCCAGCTTGCTGCTCGTACAGTCGTGCTCGACTACTCGACAAGCATCCTCTTGACAAGCCTCGACCGGCTCCTGCGATTGAGCGCGAGAAGGATGGCTCCGGCTGCGACCACCAGGTGAGCCGTCTCTTCCTCACCGTCCAGCCCTTGTGTGGGTCCAGCAGCTCGCAAAACTGCTGCTGAAGCCCCCCGTATCCCGCTGCAGTACCCGCCAGACCATCGAGCGAGGGTGGGCCGACCTCGAACCTCCCTCCCCACCGCAACCTCGACCAGCCGACAGCTACGAGGCCCGCCTCGCCAGGGCCAAGACGCTCCGCCAGAAGGTACGTCCCTTCTCTCTCTGCCCCTTCCTTCGAGCGTGCAAGCGCGCTCACCGCTCGCACCTCGCGCACGCAGTTCCCCCTCCTGCGGCCCTTCGTCACCATCTGCTCGTCGACCACCCGCGACCTGTGCCCCGACAGCTCGACCTGCACCAACGTCCACTTTGTCCGCGCCCTGCGCCCGCACACCGAGGTCTCGCTCGGCGACTGCTCGTACCTCAACACCTGCCACCGCCACGAGTGCCGCTACGTCCACTGGGTCCTCGAGGACCCGCTCGACGCGCCGCCGCTCAACACGCCGTTGCAGGTCGAGGCGCCCACAGGCGACGACGACGAGCCGCTCCCGCCCCAGTGGATCAACGCCGACCTGCGCTCGCTCGACATCTCGGTCCTCGGCAAGTTTGACGTCGTCGTCGCAGATCCGCCCTGGGCCATCCACCAAGAGGTGCGCCTCCCTCTCATCGCCGTCTTTGTCTTTGTGAGACGTCGCTCATGGCGTCGTACCTCCTGCAGCTCCCGTACGGCACCTTGACCGACGACGAGATGATGCGCATGCCGGTCGGCGAGATGCAGGACGAGGGCGGGCTTCTCTTCTTGTGGGTCACCGGTCGAGCGATGGAGCTCGGAAGGGAGTGTCTCAAGGCGTGGGGGTGCGTCCTCGTCTCTCTTTTTTCCCCTCTCTCGATGGCGCCTCTTCGAGTCTCGAGGCTGACTTTGCGCTTCGACCCTTGCGCGCAGGTACGAGCGCATCGACGAGCTCGTGTGGATCAAGACGAACCAGCTGCAGGGCCTCATTCGGACCGGTGCGTGCGCGCCGCCCTCAATCTCTCTTTCCCTCGTCGCGCTCACACCCTCGTCTCGAGCAGGTCGCACCGGTCACTGGCTCAACCACTCGAAGGAGGTGCGTCCCTCTCGTTCTTCTGTGCTTCTCCCTGCCTCTCATTGACGAGCGCTCGAGTCCACCCTGCAGCACTGCCTCGTCGCCGTCCGCAAGTCGACCACGGACCCGAGCGCGCCTCCTCGCCTCCCGGCGTGGTTCAACAAGGGCCTCGACACGCAGGTCCTCCTCGCCGAGGTCCGTCAGACGTCGCGCAAGCCAGACGAGCTGTACGACATGATCGAGCGCATCGTCGGCGGCAGGGCAAAGGGGAGGAAGGTCGAGCTCTTTGGGCGGACGCACAACTTGAGGCGCGGGTGGTGCGTCCTGCGCGCTCTCTCGTTCTCTTCTGTGGATATAGGCGACCATCACGAGCGGCACTGACGCCCTCGCCTGCGCAGGTGGACCCTCGGCAACCAGCTGGGCGACCGCGACCAGGTATTCGAGGCCGACATCGTCTCCCGCATCACCGCCCGGTGCGTCCTCTCTCCCTCTCCTGTCCTCCTCGCGCCGCAGCCGGCGGTCACTGACATTCTCTCGACCGCAGCTATCCCGAGCGCAGCCTCGCCCTCCTCGACCCAAAGACACTCGCGCCGGCCCGCTCAACTTGAGCCTCGCGCCTCGCACAGACACTCTTGTAGAAGCTTTCTTGGACGCATCGAGACGGGTTCCTCGACCGAATCGTACCGAGAGGGAAAGTACTGCTATAGTTGCTCTGGCTCGTCTCGCCCGGCTCCTCGTTCTACGCCTTCTCCTCGATCCCCCACGTCTTCCTGTACCACTCGAGCTCCTTCTCCATCGCCCTCTTGCGGTTCTCCTTCTGACGGAACCCGTGCCCCTCGCCGTCAAAGAGGATCATCTCGGCGACGCCGCCGTTGGCGTGGATGCGGTCGAGCATGACCTGGGCCTGAGCGGGCGGCACGACGCGGTCCTCGGAGCCCTGGAGGAGCAGGAGCGGCGCCGTGATCTGCGAGGCCTTGTTGAGCGGCGAGCGGTCTGTGGGACGACGGAGCCGAGGCCGGGTCAGTGGTCGTGCGACGGCGGCGAGAGAGGGAGGAGAGAAAAAGGGGACGCGCCGTGATAGTATTGCGGGACCTCGTCGGGCGTGCCGCCGAGGAGCTTGAACAGGTAGTTCGACTCGAACTGTTCGCGAGAAAGAGAGGTCGTCAAGGCTGTCCGAAAGGAAGAGGGAAAGAGAGAGAGGGAGAGAGGCGCACCTTGTGCGTGTCGTCGGCGAGGAGGGCAAGGTCCGAGATGCCGTAGCTGGAGCAGCCCGCCGTGAAGACCTTGCTGTCGGTCAAGGCCGCGAGAACGGTGAAGCCGCCTGCGAGCGAGGGAGTGGAGGAAGACCGCGTCGTCAGGTCGAGAAGGAAGAGAAGGCGAGAGAGGGCAAGCGAGGCGCACCTGCCGAGCCGCCCGTGATGGCGACCTTGTCCTTGTCGACCTTGCCCTCCTTGACGAGGTGCTCGACGCACGCGATCGTGTCGTTGACGTCGACGACGCCCCACTGGCCCGCAAGGCGCTCCCGGAAGTCCTTGCCGTACCCTGCTCGAGGTAGAGGGTCAGTGCGGCCCTCCTGACGAACGAGAGGCCGAGGGAAAGGTGACGACGGACCGCTGCTCCCGCCGTAGTCGACGTCGACGTAGGCGAAGCCCCTCGAGGTAAAGAAGGCGACGGTCCAGTCGAGCCCGCGCCGAGCGGCCGAGGTCGGCCCGCCGTGACAGTGCGTGACGAGCGGCGGCGTCGCCCCCTCGGGGCCGGCGTGCGAGCCCGACGACGGCGGGTAGAAGATGGCGTACGCCGTCGAGCCGTCCGGCGTCGAGTACGAGATCTTGCTGCCCTCGGGGACGAAGGACGAGTCGACCGAGGCCGACGACGAGAGCTTGAGGATCTCCTCCTTGACGCCGGCCTTGGCCGAGGATGACGATGACGGGAGCGTGAGGAGGGAGATGAGGGATGGCGTGGCGGCGGGAGAGGCGAGGACGACGACCTCGGCTGGCGACACGACGCGCAGGGTCGAAATCGAGACGCAGGGGGTCGGGACGAGGTACGAGGTGCCATCGGCGAGCGAGATGACGCGCAAAGCGCCGCCACTGGCGGTCGAGATCCAGGTCGAGGGCGAGAGCGGGCCGTGCGTCGACTGGCCGAGCATCCAGTCGGGGCCTGCAGACGTTCAGAGAGTCAGGTCGGCCGTCTCGAAAGAGAGGCGAAAGAGGGGACGCACTGCCGACGTCGGCGCCAGACGGCTCGTTGAGGACGAGCTTGACGTCCTTGTCGCCCTCGGGCTCGAACGAGTACAGCTCGTAGAAGCCAGTGCGGTCGCTCAGGAACACGAGCTTCTCGGGCGCGCCGTCTTCGCTCGACAGGGCCCACCGCGGCTGGCTCACGCTCTCGACGTTCTTGGCCGCACCGGCGACCTTGACGGCCGAACCAGGCTTGACGAGCTGCGCCGTGTTGACGGCGCCGGACGAGTCGAGCGCGACAGGGGCGACCCAGAGCTCGCTCCCCTCCCAGGGCCTGCGGGATGCGTCGTGCCTATCAATAGCCCGTACCAAGCAAATCGAGAGGATGAGAGGGACGCACATGTCGGGGTGGTTCCACTGGATCCAGCACAGGTACTTGCCCGAGGGCGACCAACGAGCCGAGGCATAAAAGTCGGCGCCCGACACGACCGTGTCGACCTTGCCCTTGCCCGACGAGCTCGAGATGACGCCGAGGGTGTTGACGACCGTCGAGGGCGTGTCCTTGGTGTGGTCCTCGACGACGGCGAGCGTGACGCCGGGCTGAGACGGGTGCGGCGCAAAGTCGGCGAAACGAAGGACGGAGCTCTCTGCGGGCGCCGAGGGTGGGGTCAGGATCTCGTGTGAGGGGCTGAGAAAGAACGTGGCGGACGCACCTGGCGTGAACTGCTCGGGCTGGCTCCAGGCGCCGTCGTCACCTCGCTCGACGCGGTATGCGGGTCCCTCGAACGACGAGAAGATGATCGACTTGTCGCTCTCGAACGTCCATGGTGCTCCACCGTACTCGTGGACCCTGTCGGAAGGAAGGTGGGTCAGCTCGAGGTTCGCTTGGCCGCAGGATTGACTCGGAGGTGGTCGAGGGGGAGAGGACGGACCTGGTGCGCGCGTTCCACTTTGGGTCGGGGAGGACCTGGTCCTGCTTGCCGCCGAGCTGCTGGAAGACGAGTGCGCTGCGGCCCTTCTCCTCTGGCCTGCCCTCGGTCCAGGCGAGAGCGCGAGAGGTGGGGGAGACGACGAGGTCTCCGAGCGAGACGGCCGACGAGAGGACGAGGTCGGTCGTGATCGGGGAGGGCCAGCTGCCGAACGGTGCGTGCGTCTTGGTCATGGCGGTAGCGATAGAGCGGGCTGAGAGCGAGAGTCGCGAGAGCATGCGAGGGGAACGCACCTCGCGGCGTCGGCCCTCCCTTGCACCTCCGCCCCCTCGCCCAACTCGGCTCCGACCGCGCTGCGCCGACACGACGAGCCTAGCTGCACCTTGCAGCACCTCCTTGGCCACCGCGCTGTGCTCCTGCTGCGCGCGCCGCCGCCCCTCGATCGTCATCAACCTCCCACTTCGCGCCCTTCTCTCGAGTCGTCTCACAGTCGAGCGGGTCGGCCGACTTGCTCGAGCGCCTCCTGGAGGTACTGCGCAGCCCCCTGCACCAAACTCGGCACGATCAGCTGCTGCCGGCGTCTGGTTCAGCCCTGGTCGCCGCCCTCGCTGCTCGTGGCACCTCTTCGTGCGCACTTGCCGCCAGGCTCGGCTTCGGTGGCAGCCAGCCTTCACGATCTGCCAAGGCGACGGAGCTGCCTTCGCGTCGCCGACGCTCAGTGTGCATCGCTGAGCGAGCTGCGCGAGCATGAGCTGCCGGGCTCAGCTCGTCGCGCCGGCCGCTTGCTCCCGCATGGCGCGGCAACGCTCTTTCGCGCACCGCCACGACCAACACGGCGTGTGATTGGGTCGAGGTCGGTGCGGCTAGCTTCGCTGTGTGTCCAGCTGTGGCGAACCGCCCTCGCCGGTTCGCTAGCTCGCTGTCTCGAGCCCTCGAAACCGCTGTCTTTCTGCGCAGAAGCAGAGCTTTCCTCGACGGGACGAGCTCATGCGCCCGTCTGAGCGTGTGTGTTCGAGAGAGAGCGGGCTGAGCGGGTCAAAGCGCCCTTCTTTCCGCCCGCCCTCGTCGGAGGGATCACCTCCACGTCCTCCAGACTGGAGCCGGATAGCGGAAGCTGCTCTTTCCGAGGTCTTGGTTGCGAGCGCCGTCGGCGACAGAGCAAGCTTGCTGAGGCGGGTCGGTCTGACAGTTTCCTCTCGGCCGCCGCGGCCATCGGAGGAGACCTTCCGGCTCGCTCGAAAGCTCCGCACTCGAGCGTGGGGCAGGGAGGGGGTGCTGACACGATCACAGTCGAGCGCGTGCGCTGTTTTCTTTGAGCGAGGGGCGACCACCGCAGCGAGACGGAAGTTGCGCTCCGCGACCAAGTCGGAGCCGACGACAGCTCGCTCTTGCTCTTGGTCTCGCTCTCGCACAGCTGCAGACTTGCTACACTCTACAGCAAGCTCGCGAACAGCACACCCAACAGCCGACACGACCTGCGACGATGCCGTCGGCGCCCTCCTCCTCCCCACACCGCGAGTCGGGTTCTCCTCGAGTGTCGCATGTCGACGTGGCCATCATTGGCGCAGGGCCAGCAGGATGCATGGTGCGCACTCTGTCCCCTCTGTGCGTCCCACCCCCGCAGAGCCCGAACTGACCACTCTGTCCCCGCCCCCTTGCCGATGACAGGCAGCAGACGTCCTCTCGCGGTACACCGACCGCGGCTTGTCGGTCCGGGTCTTCGACAAGCGCAGCGCAAAGCTGGACAACGGTGCGCCCTACTCTCTCTTAGTTCTTGACGATCGAGGCCGCCAGGAACTGACCCTCTTCTCCCGCCGACCCTCCTCGACTCCTCGACCGCCTCGTCTGCCGCCACTTTTCGCGCCTCACGCCTGCAGGTCAAGCCGACGGCATCAACTCGCGCACGCTCGAGATCTTCGAGAGCCTCGGATTCGTCGAGAGCATCGACAAGGAGGGTTCACGTATGGTCCGTCCACTTTCTCCTTCCTCTCGCTGGACTGCCGAACCCGACTAACGCTTGCCCGGCGCAGAGCGAGATCAACTTCTGGAACCCGGATCCCGAGACGGGCCGGCTCATCCGCACTGGCAAGATGTACGTCTCCTTCCCTCCCTCGTCTCGGCCGGCGACGACCTCGCACTGACCCAGAACTCGTTCGACAGCCCCGACACGATCCCTGGTCTTTCTCGCTTTCAGCAGACGATCTTGCATCAAGGTGCGCCCGTCACTCTTGTACCCGACCGTTGTGAGCCCGACCTAACGCCTCATCTCTCGCAGGTCGTGTCGAGGCTCACCTGCTCGAGGACGCCGCAGTACGCCCGCTCCCTCCGCTTTCCCTTCCTCTCGAGTCGTACTGACCCAGGTCTCGTCCGCAGAAACACTCGAAGGGCGCCATCGTGCCCGAGCGGTCAATGCTCCCCGAGTCGCTCGACGTCGACGAGTCGCTCGTGTCCGACCTGGACGCCTACCCGATCACGCTCGCGGTCCGCCACCTGTCGGACGACGAGTCGAACCCGAACGGCTACGCCGGCGACGCAGCCGGCACCCGTAGCGGCCTGTTCCGCAGCTCGCTCCTGTCGGCCGAGGAGGAGGAGGCGCTGTACCACCAGAACGGCGCGCACGCCGAGCGGGTCGAGGTCGTCAAGGCCAAGTACCTCGTCGGCTGCGACGGTGCGCATTCGTGGACCCGGCGGCAGCTCGGCATCAAGATGGTGGGCGACCAGACGACGTTCGTGTGGGGCGTCCTCGACATGATCCCCTTGACCAACTTTGTGCGTCTCTGTCTCCTTCTTCAACCTGTCCCGCCCATACTGACCCTCCCGCGTGACCGACCCGCAGCCCGACATCCGCATGCGCTGCGCCGTCCACTCGGCCAACGCCGGCTCGATCATGGTCATCCCGCAGGTGCGTCGCTCGGACCCCTTTCTCTCGCCGTCACCTCCCTCGCCTCGCTCACCTCGTCCTCGTCCCGTCACAGGAGCGAGATCTCGTGCGCCTGTACATCCAGCTCCCGATCCAGGTCCGGCCCGGCGAGCGCGCCGACAAGTCGCAGTTCACGCCCGACTTTATCCTCGAGACGGCTCGCAAGGTCCTGCACCCGTACACGCTCGAGACCGAGCACATCGAGTGGTACACGGGCTACCACATCAACCAGCGCCTGACCAACTCGTTCGGCGTCCACAACCGCGTCTTCCTCGCCGGCGACGCTTGCCACACCCACTCGCGTGCGTCCCGCCGTCCCTCCCTCCCTTCTCTACGGGCCAACGTACTGACACTTGTCGTCGACCGCAGCCAAGGCGGGGCAGGGCATGAACACGTCGATGCAAGACACGTGGAACCTGTGCTGGAAGCGTGCGTCCCCTCGTCCTGTTCCCTCCTTTCCTCGTCCTCCAAAACTGACCCCTCGTCCGTCCTCGCACAGTCGGCGCCGTCGCGACTGGTATCGCCAAGCACGAGCTCTTGCAGACCTACTCGGACGAGCGCCAGGTCGTCGCGCAGCAGCTCATCGACTTTGACAAGAAGTTCTCCAAGCTCTTTTCGGGCAAGCCGTCGGCGGCCGACGACCTCGACGACGGCGTCGACCTCAAAGAGTTCAAGGACGTGTTCGTCGCCGGCAACCGCTTCGGCGCCGGCATGTCGATCAACTACGCCGACTCGTCCGTCGTCGGCAAGGACGGGTCCAAGGGCGGCATCCAGTCGAAGCAGCACCTCGCCGCCAATCTGCCCGTCGGCGAGCGCTTCTACAGCGCCCAGGTCGTCAACCAGGCGTCGGCAACCGCCGACCAGCTCACGACCCGCATCCCGTTCACGGGCGCGTTCCGCCTCCTCGTCTTCCCCGGCGACGTGACCAAGCCCGCCGCCATGGACCGCCTCATCAAGCTCGCCGACTACCTCGACGGCCCCGACAGCGTCGTCAGCGAGTACACGCCCGCCAACCTGCCTCGTTGGTCCGTCGTCGACCCGATCACGATCCGTGCGTCCCTGCTCTCCCTCCCCTCTCTCGGCCTCGAGCCGCTCACTCACCCTTTCTCTCCCTCGACAGACTGCGCACCACGCACCGCGGTCGAGCTGTACGACTTTCCGCAACCGTCGATCTTCTACCCGCACAACTACAAGCGCATCTTTGCCGACGAGCCTTCTTGTGCGTCGCCTTCTCCAACCTCGCTCGTTCGGGCACATCTCTGACGACGAGCTTCCTCTACAGATCATCGCGGCGACGGCAAGGCGTACGAGACGTACGGTATCTCGAAGGAGGAAGGCGCCATCGTCGTCGTCCGTCCCGACCAATGTGCGTCCCCTCTCTCTTTCCCGCCCTCGCCCTCCCCCGACTCACATCCCGCGCTCGTCCGCAGACACCGGCCTCGTCGTTGGTCTCGAGGACACCGACCTCCTCGACGAGTACTTTGCCCGCATCCTGCGGCCGGCCAAGGACGGCGGGTTCCCGGCGAGCAAGGTCGACAAGGTCTCGCCGCCCGACTGGAGCAAGGTTGCGCACCAGGAGATCAACAAGTCCGTCGCGCTCGTCGCACTCTCTCCCTCTCTCTCTCTTTGTCAAGCTCGTCTCGACGCAGCAGTATTGACGCCAGATGTCGTGCGCAGGACCCTCGCCGTCGCCGAGCTCGGAGCGAGCTAGAAGGGCTAGAGGGACGGAACGAGAGCTTCTTTGGTACTGCCGTAGCGAGCCAGATCCCGTGTGTGTAATCACAGAGTTTTCGGCTAAACCGAGAGTTCCTTCGAGGACGAGGACTCGCACGTGGAGAAGCGAGTTGTCGAGGGGGAGCGAGCGCCTGTCATGCTCGCGGCGAACGCCTTTGCAAAGCTCTTCGTGCCTCCTCACTGCGTGCACTGCGAGCGAGAGCGAGAGCGAGCGCGACACCGCGAGAAACGCAAGCAGGCCAACGGCAGGCGGTCCGTGCGTGCGTCGACGAAGCGATCCCTCCTCGACGCACAGTTCTGCAGCTGCGCTTGACCTGGCAAAGCTCGCAGTATCTCTCGAGAACAGCGACACGACGATGCAAGAGAAGTATCGCGTTGCAGAGAGAGAGACTCAGACGGTCGCCTTGATGGCGGCGAGCACGTCCTCCATGCCCTGGGTCTCGCGCGCCCGCTTCTCTGCCTTGCGCGCCTTCTTCGCCGCGCGCTCGTCGTCCTCGTTCCGCTCGCGCTCCTTGCCCGCCGCCGCCCCGCCGGGCGCGCTCGAGCCCTTGGTCGCCGCCGCCGCCGCAAAGATCTCGTCGACCTCGTCCGCCTTGCGCTCGCGCTTCTTCTTCCTCTTGCCGCCCTCGTCGACCGCCGTAGCCGTCGTGGCCGCAGCGGGAGGCGGCTTGGGCTGCGCCGCCTCGGCCTCGGCGCGCTGGCGGTCCTTCTCCTCCTGCGTGGCGCGCGCCATCTTGGCCTTCCAGTCGTCGCGGCGGCGGCCCCACAGCGGCAGCTCGAGCTTGCGCGCGAAGAAGTGGGCGTACGCCGAACGCTGCAAGTCCGACTGCTTGTCGAACAGGCTCGCCGCCATCTTGTCCTTGAGGTAGACGTCGGCCGAGGCGAAGCAGCGCTCGGCGACGCGCGAGCCGATGCGGTCGTCGGCGATCGTGTGGAAGTGGCCGAGGAGCGACATGATGAAGGAGCGCAGGGCGCGAGGCGGGGTCGTCGGCGAGGTGAGAAGGACGTCGAGGATGCGGGAGGACGTGGCCGAACGGGTGATGGCGAGGAAGTCGTCGAACGAGAGCGAGGCAAGGCTGGAGAGGAAAGCGCTCGTCAGGCGTCGCCTGCATGAGAGAGAGAGAGCTCGGACGGACCTGTCGAAGATGACCTGCTGATGCGGCGCGTGCAACTGGAGCCACGTCTGGATGAGGACCGAGCCCTGGGTGGTCGGCTCGGGCGTCGCGTCGGGCTTGAGCTTTTGCCAATGCTGCGTGCGTGCGAGTGCGTGAGTCACCGTGTCGGTCGACTGCGATCGAGGAGAGGAACGAGAGACGCACAATGAGGCGGTTGAGGGTGAGCAAACAGGGCACGGCGAGCTTGCGGTCCTCGGCGGCCGACAAGCCGAACGTGTCGAGGAGAAGCTGTGTACGGGTGAAGGAGAGTCAGTCGAGGACGCAGAGAGAGAGAGAGAGAGAGGGAAGAGAGAGAGGGACGCACGTCAGACACCTCGGCCTCGCACGCGCCGAGCCTGGTCGCGCTCTCGAGCAGGGCCCGCAGCACGCCCGTGCGGTAGTTGTCGATCCACTCGCCCCTCCTCTCCTGCGCGATGCCCCTCAACTCGACGAGGAGCGCGCCGAGCTGCTGCTCGTCGAGGCGCGAGATGCCGACGGCGACGACAAAGTTGGCGACGGCGTTGGCCGCGAGGCGGTGCACCTTGCCGACGAAGAAGCCCTGCCACAGGGCGTCGAACACGGGCTTGGGCGCGAGCTGGAGGAGCATCTCGAACGTCGGCGAGCTCGCCGGGTGGCGCAGCAGGCCGGCGAGGTACTCCTCGCGCAAGTCCTGGTTCGCCGACGCGCCGGCGCCGACGCCCGCTGCGCTGCCGAGCGCTACCTCGCTGACGAGCCCGACGAGGATGCGGTCGGCCCACCCGCCGGGTGCCCACCCGCCAGGCTGCAGCGCCTCGAGCTCGACGAGGATGCGCATGACCGGGCCGGCGACGTCGTGCAGAGCGGCACGGCGGACGCCCTCGCCCGCGATCGTCGCCGTCGGGAGGCTGACGCCGGCGTGGTCGACCGCGGCGCCGTCGAGCTCGTCGAGCGCGGCGTACAGGTCCTTGAGCGCCGCGGCAAACTCGGCCGGGGTCGCGAACCGCTGCTCGGCCGCCGACGCCTTGCCCTTGCCCTTGGTGTCCTTGTCCTTGGTGAACGAGGCATCGTCCGACAGCCAGTTCTTGCCGAGCGACGCGCCCTGGCCCTTGCGGAACTGGGCCGACTTCTTGCTGCGCGACTTGGGGTCGGCCGACGAGGTGGCGACGCCAGAGAAGACGAGGAGGAGGATGCGGATGCAGTGCGAGGCGAACGGGTCGTAGATGAGGGTCGTGATGGTCGGGAGGAGCTCGGTGAGGAGCGAGGTGAGGAGGGCCGTCATGGTCGGGAGCTCGGCGGCGTCGTCGCCGGCGGATGCGGGTGCGGGTGCGACGTTGCCGCGAGTCTGTGCGACGGGCGAGTGTCAGTCCTGTCCGGGGAAACAGAGGCAAAGGGGAACGCAAGGGACGCACCTCGCGGTCGACCGTCTCGCCGGCGAGCTCGAACAGGGTCTGGAGGACGTGGCTCGCGTGGCGGTGCTTGACGAGGCGCTCAAACTCGCCAGTGAAGCGGTCGAGGAGGACGCGCTTGGCAAAGTCGTCCATGGCGTACAGGAGGCGCTCGAGGACGACGCTCGTCTCGTGGTCGCCGGCGAGGGCGATCTCGTGGCCCGACAGCGACTCGAGGGCCGAGCGGAGGAGGAGCGGACGCTCGTCCTCGACCTCCTCCTCGACCTCGTCGCCGTCCTCGTTGACGACGATCTGCGTCTCGCGCTGGCCGTGACCCATCTGCGTCATCTCCTCGATCTGCTCCGACAGGCGCGCGAAGTAGGCCTTGGTGTCGGGGTCGGGTTCGGGGAGCGCGTTCGGGTCGGGCATGCCGTTGTTGCCGCGCGAGCCCGACGCCGACGGGAGCGAGTTCCACTCCATCTGCGACTTGCGCTCGCGCAGGCGCTTCTCGCGCTCGAGCTGGGCGGCCGCCTCCTGCTCCTCCTGCTCGCGCTTGATCTGTGGGCGCATGGGCAGGTGAGCGGGGCGGACGGGTGCGCCAGAGAGAGAGAGAGAGAGAGAGACGGGACGCACACGCTTCTCCTCCTTGCGGCTGACGGTGCTCTTGCGCTGGCGAGGGCGCGGCATGGTGGGTGAGCAGAGGGCGAGGTGGATGAGGTGCGGCGAGGCTCGGCGGGTCGGCGGTGCTGCTCAAGGGCTGGCGAGTCGGTGTCGAAGGATGCGGAGCAAGCTAAGCAGAGCTAGGAGCTCGATGCTGGAGTGTAGACGAGAGCGGGAGATGAAGCCGCCGTGCCGTCGAGCTCGAGAGCTGCGCCCCGTCGCCATCTCCGCGGACTCGGCTCGTCTGCGCCTTCTCTGGCTTTCGAGCCAGTCTGACTACGCTCTTACTGGTCGAACTCGAGCCGAACAGCGCCTCGAGCTGCTCTCGCCGCCGAGCTCGACCGCTCTCCTCGATCGACGGCTATCTTTCGCCGCTGGCGCTACGAGGGCGAGCTACTTGGCAAGCGTACGCGTACAAGCGAGCGCGGGCAACGCTGCGAGCGCCAGAGCGGCGCTGCCGGCGGTGCCGTGTCTCGGCGAGCGATCTCGTCGCTCTCCCCGCCAAGTTCGCTGAGCGCTTCTCGCCGCTCTCGCTCGCTCCCTCGCACCGCAACCATGTCACTCAGGACGGTGCTCACGATCGCTGGCTCGGGTGCGTCCCTCGGCCAAGTCTGCGGTCCCCACGAGCGGTCGCTCACTCGCCTCCCTTGACTCCCCTCCTCCCCACCTCTCGCTGCGACTCTCGCCTTCGACAACAGACAGCGGCGCAGGCGCGGGCATCCAGGCCGACCTCAAGACCATCGCCGCCCACCACTGCTACGGCACGAGCGTCATCACGGCCATCACGGCGCAGAACACGCTCGGCGTCCAGAGCGTCGAGGGCGTCTCGCCCGCCATGGTCGCCGCCCAGATCGACTCGGTCCTCGACGACATCGGCGCCGACGCCATCAAGACGGGCATGCTCTTCGGCGAGGACACGATCCGCGCCGTCGTTCGCTCGCTCGAGAAGCGCTTCGGCAAGGCCAAGGAGGGCGGTCGCGACGCCGCCAAGCTCGTCCTCGACCCGGTCTGTGTCAGCACGTCGGGCCACTCGCTCCTGCCCCTCGACGCCGTCGACTCGCTCCGCGCCGACCTCCTCCCGTGGGCCACCGTCGTCACGCCCAACGTCCCCGAAGCCGAGTTCCTCGTCGGCTGGGCCAAGGGCTCGATCACGTCCGTCGACGACATGCGCCGGTGCGCAGCCGAGCTTGCGGGCAAGGGCGTGCGGTGGGTCTACCTCAAGGGCGGCCATCTGCCGCTGCCCAAGGGCGACGAGGGCGACAAGGTCGTCGTCGACCTCCTGTACGACGGCGAGTCGGGCGAGACGTCGACCGAGGAGCGGCGGTACCTCGACGTCAAGAACACGCACGGTACCGGGTGCACCTTGGCGGCGGCGGTCGCGTCAGGGTTGGCGCAGGGCAAGACGGGTGCGTCCTCTCCTTTATCTCCTCTTCTCGAGCCGTCCCTCCTCTCCTCGACCTGACGTTCGCTTGTCCCACAGTGAGCGACGCCGTGTCGGACGCAGGAGACTACGTCGCCGCCGCCATCGCCGCCTCTTATCCCGTCGGTCGAGGAGCCGGCCCCGTCAACCACTTCCACTCGCTCATGCCCCGATCTCTCCCCTTGCCCAACCACCACTCGCCGACGCCCTTTACCGACTACCTCATCCG
Organism: Rhodotorula graminis WP1; assembly: GCF_001329695.1. Lineage (NCBI taxonomy): Eukaryota > Fungi > Basidiomycota > Microbotryomycetes > Sporidiobolales > Sporidiobolaceae > Rhodotorula > Rhodotorula graminis. The sequence goes on from NW_017264936.1 coordinate 118,031, forward strand.
ATACGCCGGCGACGCCTGGAGCCGATACGTTAACCACGAGTTCCCCAACAGCCTCGCCGCAGGCACGGCCAAGGTCGAGGCGTTTTTGCACTTTCTTCAGCAAGACTTTCACTTCCTCAAAGTGAGCTCAAGCCTCTTTCGTCTCTCTCAAGAGGCCGCGTGCGACGTCTCGAGCAGCTCTGACCCGTCCCTGGTGCGCCCGCAGCAATACGCTCGCGCCAACGCGCTCGCCGCGTTTAAGACCGAGGACATGGCGCTCATGCAGGGCTCGACGCACATCGTCAACGATGTCCTCAAGGAGACCGAGATGCACGTCAAGGTGCGTCCCTGCTCGCCTCTCGCATGCGGTCGAGCTCGGCATCGTCGCTCGGACCCCCTGACCTTCTCGCTCTCTCTCTCGCCGCGCAGTACTGCGAGACCTACGGCATCAGTCGAGAGCAGCTGCAGGCGATCCCGGAGAGCGTCACCAACATCGCCTACACGCGCTACGTCCTCGACGTCTCGTCCAAGGGCGACCTACTCGATGCCCGAGTCGTGGTGCGTCCCCTCGCCTTCTCGCCGTCCTTCTTCCCGGCCGCCATCTCTCGCGTCTCTCGATCGACATAGCTCACTCCTCACTTTCCGCAGACTGCGCCCTGCCTGATTGGCTACGGGCACGTCGGCGCTCGCCTCGTCTCGTCGTCGCCAGGCGTCGTCGTCGACTCGAACGCCGAGACGAACCCGTTCTTCGGCTGGATACAGGAGTATGGCGGTGAGTGGTACCAGGGCTGCGTCAAGACGGGTATCGGTGCGCTCGCCTTCCTCCTCTCTCTCTCTCTCTCTCTCTCGCCCCCTCGCCAACTCGAGCTCCTCTTCCTCGCCGCACAGTCCTCCTCGAACAGACGCTCGCCAAGTCGCCCGTCTCGGCCCAGCGCCTCGACGAGCTCGCGCGCATCTTTGTCAAGGCGACCGAGCTCGAGATCGCGTTCTGGGATGCGGCCGTCGTTGCCGGCGAGAAGACGCGCGCCGAGGTCATGAGCCACGAGGGGCTGCCCGTCTAGAGCCAGACGGTCGGGCAGCGCAGGAGCCGCAGCAGAGTAGCAGTGACCGAGTACGACCCCATCTAGATGTGCAACCAGCAGCGGTGCCGCAGTGTTACGTTCTCGCTCGGGCCTCGTCGAGAGTATCTCGAGCCTCGCTTTTCTCTGAGCCACTCTCTCTTCGCGCAGAAAGAGCAGCACGGAAGCATGCTTCGTATGGCAGTCTACAGTGCCACGTCCTCGAACCCCGAAAGCCCTCACTCGTGCGCCTTTCCGACCGTGACCGCCTCCTCTCGGTCAATGAGCGCCTCCTTGCCCTGCACGCCCATGGCGCCGTCCCACCCGTTCGCCTTGAGGTACGCCGCAAACTTGGCGTCCTCGTCGCTGAGGTCGCCGTCGAGGCTACGGGACGAGAGGCCGGCAGTTAGCGTCCGCAAAAGAGAGGTCGAGCGAGAGGAGGACGCACTCTTGGCGGATGAAGAAGTACGTCACGAGGACGCCGAGCACGCCGCAGATGGCAGCGACAATCTGCGAGGGAGAGAGACAGAGGTCAATGTCGGGCACGCAGAGAGAACTGAGAGAGAGGGTGCGCACGAAGGTCCACTTGGCGCCCAGGTTGTCGCGGATGGGCGTGAAACTCTGCGTCCCTGCGACTGCGCCGACCTTGCCAATGGCAGCCGAGATACCGTAGAGAGTGCCTGCGGACGTGCGGCGGGTGTCAGGACCGTGCGACAAGGGGCAGAGAATGCACGAGAGGGGAGAACTTGGGAGGAAGAACGAGCGACGAACCTCGGACTGGCGTCGCATAGCTCTCCGCCGAGCTCAGGCCCAAGACGTTGCCCGGTCCCAGATTGCCGAACGACTGCATGAGGCCGTAGAGGACGACGAAGGCCGGCACCGTCTTCAGGAGCTTGTCGTAGGCGAGCCCGACGCTCAGGCCGATGACGAGGTAGCCCGTGAAGCCGAGGATCATGAGGTTGCGCCGCCCGAGACGATTGACGATGAGGGCGCCAACGAGGCAGCCGGGAAGGGCGATGGTGCCGAGGAGGAGCTGGTACTCGGCCGTCTTGCGGAACTTCTCGTGCCCCGTCACCTTGACGATCTGGGCGATGATCGTGCCGGAAACTGCAAAGCAGGAAACGTGTCAGTTCGAGTGAGAGAAAGGGACTGAACGAGCGACGCTCGCTCGAGCGCGTCGCGTTCTCGGCCTCGGCGGCGTCGGGGTGGTCACGACGCTCGCTCGATGACGCCGCCGCCGTCCGAGGCAGCAGAGGGATAGGAATCTGACTCACAGACGCCGTTGGGGAACGTGACAAAGTCGTACAAGAACCAGGCGCCGCACGTTCCGATGAGGGAGCGCCAGTAGAACTTGAGGGTCAGGAGGAGCGGCGGGCCTCGCTGGATGGCGCCGTCGCGGTACAGCTTGCTGTTGACCATGCGCAAGCGGAAGAGGAGGACGACGAGCGGCGGGAGGACCGAGATGCCAAAGACGGTGCGCCAGACGGTCGAGTAGTTGGCGTCGTCGCCGCCGGCGGCCGAGTAGACGATGAGGTACAGGATGCAGGCAAAGATGGTGCCGAACGACAGGACGAGATTCGTGACCTGCGCAACGAGGTCTTTGTCAGTGAACGAACGCTAGAACGAGGCCAGAAAAGCGAGTCGACGACGAACCAAGATGAAGATTGGGCCTCGCGACTTCTGCATCTTCTCGTTGGCCGCCTCGGCCGCACTCGCAGAGCCAGACGGGTACTCGCCGCCGACGCCGATGCCCTGGGACGTGCAGAAGAGTGTAGAGCGTGAGCCTCTGAGGGACCTTCTCAAACAGACAAGAGCGCGCCGGGCCTGCGCTCGCGCTCCCGCTCGGCGCGACGAAAGTCGAGACGCACCGTGAGACCTCGACCGACGGTCATGCACCAGATGAAGCCGGCGAACGAGCCGTGAGCGCCGTGAGCCGCCGTGACGATGATGATGCCGGCGACGATGCTGAAAGTCGAGATCAAGATGCCCGCCTTGCGGCCGTAGATGTCGCACACCATGCCAATCGAGATCTGTGCGTCGACGGCGAGAAGGTCAGGGCTCACCGGCGAAGCTAAAGTCGCTGGACAAGGGAAAGGAGACGCACCTGGCCGAGGATGGTGCCGACCGTGAGGGCGTTGCTGACCTGGGTCGAGTAGGCGGACGTGTACGCCTTGCCGTAGAGCTGACCGAAGATGACTGTACGAGAGAAGAGTAGGGACCGTGTCAGGAGGTGCGCGCTCGAGAAAGGACGAGTCGAGAGGACGCACCGTTCGTCAGGGTCATGATGTTGTTCTGGAGGCCGTCCGAGATCAAGCCGGCGCCGGCGGCGAGGATGGTCCACTTGGACGAGTGCTTCTCGACGTTGCGCAGGCGCTCGACCTCCTTGTCGCCGTCGACCTGGACGGCCTGGGCGGTCGGCTTGGCGTCGTCGAGAGAGGGCGACCCCTTGTCCGTGTCGACGGACGACGAGAGGCGAAGAGGGTCGTTCATCGTGGCGAAGGCGAACGCAGGAAACAGGTGGCGGAAGGGTCGCGAGAACCGGCGGTCGGCTCGGCCGGCGAGAGGGAGAGGTGCGGCGGGGAAGGGAAGGGAGCAAAGGGAGAGCGCTGTTCTAGCGCAGATCAAGGGTGGCTCGAAGCCTTTCGACGTCTGTGCACCGTGCGTGTACAGAGGAAGAGCTGTGCGACGCAGAGGGGGCACGTTCGTGCGAGAGCGGGGCGAGGGAAGAAGGAGCCCCTCGACCGTGCGGTCGCAAGAGGAGCCGGCGATTGGACCTTTCCGCCGGACCGGCCGACACGAGAGCGTGTTCCTGCAGGTCGCAGCGGAGCGGCGAGCTAGCGCGGCGCCAAAGATAGGTCGGGAGACGAGTGCGGCGAAGGGCAGGGCGCGGTGGAGGTCGCACGTGCCCTGCGCGCTGCGAGGAGAGCGGCACGGGTGCGCGTCGCGGCATGCTGCAGCCGTGAGGCCAGATTGCGCGCACCACCGAGGAGCTGGCGGCGAGCGTGTGGGAGAGCGAGAGCAAGAAGGGCGGACGAGAGCTGCCACGACGACGAGCACCTCGCCAACGCTCGCCGCCTCGACCGAGATGGATCAGACGGACCTCGAGGCACTGCTAGCCACCTTGCGCCAGGCCCAGGACGGCTCGACGCCCGCACCAGCGCCTGCCGCCGCCAGTTCTGCACCAGCTCCTCCACCCTCATCAGCGAGCGCACCTCCCCCACAAGCCCAGCTCGACGCCCTCCTCTCGAGCCTCACCGCCCTCCCGCCCGCACCCGCCGAGCCTCCAGCCCCACCCCCGACCCGCACCCGCGACCTCTCGGCCGTCTCGTTCGCAGAGAGCGTCCCCATCCTCAACGGCCTCGCCCTCGACCCCAGCTTCCTCGAGCGCGTGCAGGCCATCTGGGACGACCAGGAGACGTTCGAGCTCAGGACCAAGGACGAGCGCAACCGCCTCGAGCTCGAGCTCGTGCGCTCGGCTGCCTCGTGCGTCCTCCTCCCTCTCCCTCCTCTCGACCCCCGTCCTCCCTCGCGCCTCGAGCTGACTTTCTCAAGCCCGCAGGCCCATCCTCAAGTCGTCCAAGCTGCGCGAGTGGGACCGTGCCGCTGTGCGCAAGTGGACTGCGCTCCAGGCCACGCAGCAGGAGCGCCTCCAAGCTGTGCGTACCTCTCTCTCTCTCGGAGCGCCCTACGCGCGCACAAACTGACCACCCCGACCGTTGCCATACAGCTCGGCATCCCCACGTTCCAGAAGACGGCCGACCCGACCATCCTCAAGCGGCAGGAGCGCGTCATGAGCGTCCTCGTCGGCTTCCTCGAGGACCACGGCAAGGGCGAGTGACGGAGCGACAGCAGCAGAGCTTGGCTCGACGTGTGCGTCCGTCATCTCTCTGTTACGCGCCGTTGCCGTACTGACCTCGTCGGCCTGCAGAACCGCTCCTCTCGGCGACTCTACCTGCTCGCCGGGCCGCCTGTCATTCGCCCGCTCCGACACGAGCTCTTCGGCCGGCAGCTCGAGTCCCGCCGCAAGCTCGACAACATGATCGAGCAGACCGCCTCGCCCGACTCGGCAGAACCCTCGCCACGCCGCCGTCGGTCCTCGACTCGGCGGCTGTCGCGCCCTTCCGGCGGGCGCAGCGGTCGCGACGGCTCCTTGGCTCTCGCCCTGTACCCTCTCGTGCAATACAGTCCTTTCGCTCTCAGATGCTGCAGCGAGAGCGCGACGAAAGAGAGAGAGAGAGACAGTGTCTGCGTTCGCAAGAGAGGCTCACGAGGAAGATCGCCTCGTCGTCGTCCTCGTCTAGTCCTCGCCGTCGAGAACGATCTACAACAATGTCCGTGCGCGGCCCACCCTCGTCGCCCTCGCTCTCGACCACGGGCAAGACCGCTCGTCTCGTCGCGTCCTCGCGCCGACGCCGCTTGCGAGCTCAGTACCTCGGGCTCGTCGCGCGGTACTGCCCGAGTGACTCAGTGCTGCGCCCTGCCGGCTGCGCGCCGTAGTGCGCGAACGTCGGCGGGTACGTGACGGGCGCGCCGTAAGGACCGGCGCCGGCGCCGGCGGCGTGGCTGAGCGGGACGAGGGCCGGGTCGGACGAGTGCGCGTGCGGGAGGTAGGGGTCGTCTGCGAGGGCATCGTGTGGGTTCGTCAAGAGGCTCAAAAGGGGAAAGGAGCGAGGCAGAGGAGAGAGAGAGAGGAAGGCGGCGACGCACAGTAGCTCGCCCTCGCGCCCTGCTGCGGGCTGTGCGGCTGCCCGTACGCGCCCTCGTACTGCTCGTACGGGCCGAGCCCGCCCTGCCCCTCGAAGAAAGCCGCCTCGCTCGCGTTGTGGCCGAGACCATAGTGCCCGGCCGCGCCGGCCCCGACGCCCGCACCGACCCTCGGGCTCCCCTCGGCCGCCGCCCACTCGCCGCCCGTCGCTCCTGCCCCCTTGCGGTCCAGCTCGTCCTCGCCCTCGTCGTCAAACTCGTCGTCGTCGTCGTCATCGCGGTCCTTCTCCATGGCGAACCCGGCGCCGCCCGTGCGACGAGTCCCTTGCGGGTTGAGCGTCGCGAGGTTGGCGCCGCCGTCGGGCTGCAGCTCAGGCCAGCGGATGTCGTCGCCGTCGGCGTCGAGGTTCGAGAAGCGCCGCTGCGTGAGGCGGTAGCCGACGTACAGGAGCGCGGCGAGGACGGCGATGCCCTGTGGACGAGCGAGGCGCGGTCAGGACGAGGACGGGTGGATGCAGGGCGAAAGAGGCGAGCGAGACGCACCCCGACGACGCCGCCGATGATGCCCCAGGTCTTGCCACTCGGCCCGCCGCCGCTGCTGTTCTCCTTGGGCGCGACGGGCACGGCCGACGCCGACTCTTGCGTCATGGTCGACTCGCTGCCGTCGGCGTTGGTGAGGACCGACGTGAGCGTCACGATGATGGTCGAACCTGTTGCATGAGTCGAGAAGAGGTCAGGAAGGTACAGGCTGAGGCGGGTGAACCGAGACGCACCGGACGAGGACGAGGTCGAGGAGGAAGTCGGGGTGGTCGACGAGGTGCTCGCTGCGGCATTAGGGGCAAGAGCGTGAGCTTGCGCTCCGGCGAATAGGAGAACTCGAGAGAGAGAGAGGGAACGCACAAGTGCTCGGAGTGCTAGCCGAGGTGGATGCCGCGAGCGCGCTCGTCTCGCTCGTCGGCGTCGGCGCGGCCGAGGTCGGGGTGTCGGCGACGGGTCCCACCGCGCTCGTGCTGCTTGCCGTGGCGCCCACTGGCGGCACGGTCGCCGCATCGGTCGGGGTCGCGGTCGTGCCCGCCGGCGTGTCTGCTGGCGCGGTTGGCGCGGTCGCCGAACTGGCGGCTGGCGGGACCGCCGAGTCGGCGGCGGGCGTCTGCTGGACGGCCGAGGCGGTTGCTGCGTCGCTCGTGGACGTGTCACAGGTGCCAAAGATGCCGCACAAGAACTGGCGCGGCTCGAGGTGGGCTCTGGCGGCCAGCGTCGCCGTTGTTGATGGAGGTGGGAGGGCCGAGGCGGAGAGCGGGAGGACGGCGAGGAGCGAGAGGGCGACGACAGTGCGTTGCCGTGCCATTTCGAGAGGCTGGCGACGCGTGCAGGCGGTGGCAGCACTGCTCTCGCGTCGAGGTCGGACGAGGAGAAACAGCGAGGTCGGCGGGCGGACGACCGCGACGAACAGCTCGCGCCGCCGCTCTCGTTCATTGGAGGAGGCACCCAAGCTAAGCGCGGCTTGTCCAGCTCTGCAATCGCCGACAGGGAACGAGCGGCGCACGAGGCGCTCGTCGACCTCGTCTCGCGCTCGAATTCACCGCACGTGCTGGCTTGCCGACCGAGAGCTCGTACCGTCTCTCTGGAGAGCTCTCTGGCTCACCGAAGCGCTCTCAGCTGTCCAGGGAGGAGGGGAGGTCGAGAGAGATTGGCAATCGAGCACGCGGAAGACGAGACCGCGTTTGAGAAGGTCACTTTGCACTGCGGCTCTTTCCTCCTCTGCACTGCTTCTACAGGCCCGCTCTTCAGAGCTTGGCGGCCCCGTCGTCCTTCCACAGGTCGGGGACGCCCCACGCCTTCGACGGGTCGACTGTGCGCTTCGTGCCGAACTCGGCGGCGCGCTTGTTGAGGCGGTCGACGTCGTCGGCCGTGAGCTCGACGCCTGCGAGGTGCAGCGAGTCAGTGCCGCTCGACGAGACGCACAGAGAAGGAGAGAGAGAGGGAGGACGCACTCTCAAAGTTCTCCTTGATGCGCTGCGGCGTGACCGACTTGGGGAGGACGACGATGCCGCGCGCGACCTGCCATGAGATGAGCACCTGGGCGGGCGTCGCGCCGTGCGCCGACGCGATCGACTTGACGACCTCGTCGGTGAGTTGAGGGGCGCCGGTCGAGCCGAGGGGCGAGTAGGCCTCGAGGAGAATGCCGTGATCGCGCGACCACTGCGTGAAGGTCCGGTCAGGGCGGCTCGCTCGACCAGGAGACGCCACGGACGCACCTGCACGACATCCGGCTGCGCACACATGAGGTTAATTTCGAGCTGATTGACGGCGGGCTTGATCTTAGCCTGCAGAGGAGGAGAAGGAGGAGTGAGCGCCGGACGCGAGGAGGGTGGGCGGACCGCAAGGGGAGCGAGACGCACCTGCTTGAGGAGCTTCTCGAGCCTGCCGATGGTGAAGTTACTGACGCCGATGTGCTTGGTCTTGCCCTGCTCGACGAGCTTCTCCATGGCGGCCCAGGTCGGCGACGGGTCGTTGGTGAGGTCCCAGTCAATCTCGGGCTTGCCCTTCTTGGGCTGGTTGGCGAAGGCGACAGGCCAGCTGCAGGCCACAGTGGATCAGTACAGGCGCGAGAAACAGGGAGAGGGCGAGTCGAGGGACAGGAAGAGCCCGAGGAGGAGGAGGCGGACGCACTGCATGAGGTAAAGGTCCAGGTGGTCGAGCCCAAGGTTGTCGAGCGTCTCCTGCAGGCCGACGGCGACCTTGTCGGGCGAGTGGAACGTATTCCAGAGCTGCGCGACAAGCGACAGGGCGTGAGTGACGGCGTGTTGTCGAGGGAGGAGGAACGGGCTGGGACGGACCTTGCTCGTGACAAACAGCTCCTTGCGGTCGATGCCCGAGTCCTTGATGCCCTGCCCGACCTCTCCCTCGTTCCTGTAGGCCCAGGCGCAGTCGATGTGCCTGTCGAGGGAGGGCGAGTGGTGAGCGAGGACGGGGTCGGAGAGTGGGACGAGAGAGATCGGGAGACGCACCTGTAGCCCGCCTGGATTGCGACCTTGACAGCCTCGCGGACCTGACCCGGCTCGCTCTGCCAGGTCCTGTTGCGAGAGATGCCGGGTCGCGGTGAGGGGACAGAGTGGAGGCGGCGAGGTGGGGGACAGGGTCAGCGACGATGGCTCGTGGGACAGAGGGAGCGAGACGAGGCGTACCCGAGACCGACAGCAGGGATCTTGATCTTTGAAGCGAGCTCGAACGTCTTTTTGAAGGTCGGCATGGTTGGTGGAGACGAAGGGAGCGACGACTCGGAGAGTGAGCCGGGCGTCTGCGTCCTGCACGTCGCACTGCATCATTCTTTCGAGAGTAGTAATGACAGAGCTCTATGCTACAGGCTGCTGCTCGGCTCCGACGCGCCGTCCGCCGATCCTCCTCGCGCCTCGTCCGCCAAACGCTGCTGCCGTTTCCGCAGCCACACGCCCTTGAGCACCGTCTTGAGCTGCTCTTCGCCCGCCTTGAAGTTGGCTGCACGTCGGCCACGAGGCGAGAGTCAGTGGTCGTTCGACCTGCTCGAGAGGTAGAGAGGGAGGGAGGGAGAGAGGGGCGCACCCTTTGCGAGCCGGATGAGGCGGTCCGTCTCCTCCTCCTTGAACGCAAACTCCCATGTCGAAAAGACCTCGAGCGGGTTCTTGAACTCGTCGTCGGGCGCGAGCGGGATGTAGGCGAGCGCGATGCCGTTGCGCTCGAGGACGTCGTCGACCGACGGGTGGTCGTTGCGGCATGACGCGGCGTGGTCGGGGTTGGTCGAGCCGATCCAGATGCTGCGCACGAGAGGCTGTGTCAGGATACCGTCTCCGCGAGGAGAAAGACGCAGAGGAGGCAGAGAGAAAAGAAGGCGCACCTGCATCGCCCGAGAGGAGGCTCCCTCGCCTGGCTGCTCGGCATCGGCTTGTCCTCGCCCGCACCCGCTCCATCCTCATGCGCCGCACGCTCCGCACTCTCGGGCGCGCTCCCGACGGGCGCAGGCTGCGGGTTGTCGACCCGCACGCCGCTCCTCTCGCCGTCCTCCTTGGCGCCGCTCGCGCCCTCCTGCAGCTTGGCCGCGTCGACCTTGGCCGCCGCCGCGTGGGCGTCCTTCTCGTGTTCCTTGCTCTCATCCTTGGCGTCGCCGGCCTTGCCGCCCTGCTGCGCGGCGACCTGCGCGGGGAAGAGCGCCTCGACGTCGACCGCCGGCCACCGCGAGCGCTCCCTCCTGCCCGCCTGCTCGACGCCGTCCTCCTGCTGCTGCTGCGCGTCGGCCGCCGTCGAGGGCACGGCGTCGTACTTGCGCGCGAGCTCGGCCGCACGCGAGAACCACACGTCCTGCGAGTCGGCGCTCGCGTCGAGCGCGATGATGACGTCGGCGCTGCGGCGCAGGAGCGGGAGGTACGGCAGGTTGAGGTTGATGCCGGCGTCGGCAAAGCCGAGGGTGCGCTCGGTGGCAAGGGACGACGGGACCGAGGAAGGGAGGGTGCGCAGGTTGTACAGGAAGTTGGGGAGCTCGGCGGGAGGGAGCGGGTGGATAATGTCGAGCTTGTACGCGTTCGACTTGACTGCAGGTGACGCGAGAGAGAGTCAGGCGACGCGAGAGAGACTGAGAGAGGGAGAACAGGGGACGACGCACCAAAGTCGTCGATCTTGGCGAAGAGCGGCATGGCGACGAGCAGCGGCCGGATCTCGGACCAGTACGAGAAGAGCGACGCCGAGAACGCGCTTGCGTAGATGCCCGACAGGACGGGCACGCCGAGCTCGGGCACGCGCTCGGCGCTCTTGCCGCCGTCAAAGACGCGCCCGAGCGCCCAGGTCGGGATCCAGGCCGCGAGCTTGTCGCTGCCGACCTCGAACGGCGTCGTCTCGAACCTGTGGCAAAGGGTCCGTCAAGACGAGGTAATAGACAGCGAGAGAGGGAGAGTGGGGCGCACCAGGTGTACTCGGCCTTCTGGACCATCTCCTTGGCCTTGTCCTCGTTCTCGTTCTCGAGCTTCTCGAGCTCTGACGGCGGCGGGATGTCGTGGCGCACGGTCGTGTAGATGGGCAGAGGCGCGCCGCCGTCGTCGATAAAGTCGCGCTGCGCCGACGTCTTCATGGTGCGGAGCGAGAGCGGCCGAGGCGGGGGCGGGAGCGCCGACGAGGCGACGTAGAGCCGGGTCGAGACGAGGACGCCATACACGTCGACGAGCGAAACGTCGCCGCCTTGGCTCGCCTTCTTGAGAATCGTGGCGGCGAGGATGGCGCGCGAGTTGGGGTCGTCGACGTTGAGGAGGCCGGTGAACGTGTCGGGCTGGAGGAACGGCTCCTTGACGCGCTCGCGCAGGTGCTTGAGGGTCCAGCTGATGTCGGCTGTGTGGGCGCATCAAAAGAGTCAGACCGGGACGATGGGGGAGGAGAGAGGAAGAAAGGGGAGGGAGGGACGCACCGCCGCCGAGCGAGTAGAGCGTGTTGAGGGCCCAGCACGACCCGCTGACGCCCGAGATGTGCGTCACGACGTCCCACAGGCCCGTCTCCTTTGCCGCCTCGAGGCTCGCCATCGTGTTGAGCATGGCGCGGTACCCGCCGCCGCTCGCCGCGATCGAGACGGTGGGCAGGTCGCGCTCGTCGACGTCGTCGAGGGGGACGTCGACGAGGCGGGCGAACGCGGCGCGCATCTTCTGGCGGCGGTTGCGCAGAAAGGCGCGCTCGCTGATCGGGAGGTCGGTGCCGAGGCGGACCTGGGCGTCCCACTGGAGCTCGGGGTGGGCGCGCGCGTCCTTGCCCTCGTCGACGATGTGGGCGTAGGTCGAGTCGGGCCCGAGCGAGAGCTCGTCTTGCAGCTTGGCGAACGTGGTCGACAGTGAGGCGAGGGACGACTTCCACGACTCGAGCGTGGCGGTAACGTCGGCGAGGCGGAGGGACGGCAAGGGGAGGTCGGGGAGGGAAGGGAAGTCGGGGAGGGAAGGAGGGGTCGGGAGGGTCGGCCTGGGAAGCGACTTGAGCTTGGCGAGCCATGCAGGATCCTTGTCGTCGCCGCAGTCGCCGTCTCGTCCTGCGCCGCCCTTGCCCGTGGCCGTCGCCTTGGTCGCCGCGGGCTGGTCGTCGCAGCGGAGCGTCCAGAAGGCGCGCGACGAGGGCGAGCCGTGAGGTTTGGCTGCGTGCCCTGCGACGGCTCCAACGCCTGCCCCGAGGCCCGCACCGGCGAGGAGGACCGACGAGGCGAACAACCGGGTCGAAGTGATCGGCGGCGAGGTGGGGAGCGAGGCGAGCCCACGGCGCGGGGCGAGGGCGAGGGGTGCAGGTCGCCTTGGTGGGAGGGTGCGAGTGGTCTCGAGGCGCAGGCGGACCATGCAGGCAGCGACGACGAGAGCGAGCGAGGTCGAGGTGGGCGAAGCACTCTCTCCTTCATCTCCCATCGACGTCGCACAGCTCGCCGCCTCTTGAGCCGACCTGCACGCAGGCGCACCATGGCCACTGCTGCCACTGCTGCCGCGACAGACTCGAAAGAGTCGTCCAAGGAGGCGAGGGCGCAGCGTCGCCTCGAGCTCCTCCAGCTCAACAATGACGCCTGGCAACGCGCAGGGCCACCAGGTGCGCACCGCCCCCACCTCCCTACACTGCCGTGCACACCCCCTGACACGCCCTCCCCGCCCCCGCAGACGGCCTCGGCAAGCTCGACACCTCGCTCAAGCGCCACACCGCCCTCCTCGTCAAGCTCCGCTCGAGCCTCAACACGAGCGCCGCCATCCCGGGTCTCCTCAACGAGATCGCCCAGCTCAGCCTCGAGAAGTACGTCGAGGAGGCCGTCGGCGCAGTCGTCGAGGGCCTCGGCAAGTGCAAAACGGCCGCAGAGACGGCCGGCGCAGTCGAGGTGCGTCGCAACGAGTCCCTCTCTGCGTGTCCTGGCCCGTCCCTCGTGAGTAGAGAAACTGATCTGTCGCCCGGTCCTGCCCCTCCAGGTCGTCTCGGCCCTCCATCAGCGCTTCCCCGACCTGTTCACCCCTCCTTTCGCCTCGCTCCTCCTCCAGGGCCTCAAGCCCGCATCCTCGACCGCCTCGGACCGCGACATCCAGGACAAGGAGAACAACGCGCGCATCGTCAAGCAGCGCGGCGTGCTGCGCGTCGTCGGAGAGCTCGAGGCGGTCGGGATCGTCAGGAAGGGCGAGGGCAAAGGCGTGCGGGGCGAGGTGACGTGGGCTGCGCTCAAGGACCTTGTGCGTGGCACTTTCTCCTTCTTTTCCATGTGTCTCTCGGCCCAATCCCTGACCTACCTCACCCGCAACAGCTCACCTCGGACAAGGAGGCGCTCGCGCTCGTCGCGCCTCTCGCCATCGCCTTCGCCAAACACCTCGGCCCCATCTACCTTCCGCCCGTCGACCCTCCAGCCGCGACAGGCGACAGCGCCGAGCCGTCCTCGCACGACTTTCCCGCCATGGGGGCAGACGTCGACGACGGGCTCGTCCCGCGCGAGATGAAGGACAAGTTCCGCAAGCTCCTCGTCGCCTACTTTGACGCCCTCGGCAAGCGCGAACAGCGCCTTCACGTCGTGCGTCCCGCTCTCTACTTCTCGAGGATCACTGCGTCCTCGGCGACCGAACCCTGACCTCACTCGCACCGGCCACAGGACCTGCAAAAGCAAGACAAGCGCAACCACGAGGCCTACATCCGCTCGGGCGAGGTCTTCGAGGACCGCGAGAAGAACTACGAGAAGGCCGTAAAGTCGTGGGAGCGAGGGTGGGCGTCCGTCACTCAGTGCGCCCCTCTCGCGACCTTCCTCCCCCCTCCTCACCCCGCCCGTCCCTGACCTTTCACCTTCGCCCGCAGGCTATCCGAGCTCCTGTCGCTCCAGCTCCCGGTTCTCCCGTCCCTCCAGTCGTCGCTCAACCCGTCGTTCGTCACGGCCGGCTCGTCGGGCGCCGCCGGCACCGGCAACGACGACCTCGGCCCGCAGAGCCTGTGGGCCGACGACGAGGAGCGCAAGTTCTACGAAGACCTGCGCGAGCTGAGGGGCGAGGTGCCGGGCGCGATCCTCGGCGTCCCGGACGAGACCGAGAAGGGGGTCGAGGGGGAGGGAGCGGCGGTCGAGTCGGCGGCGGCGGTCGAGAGCGAGGTCAAGGAGGAGATGCGCATCGACGATGAACGGGAGGATGAACCTGTCGAGTGCGTCGTCCCCCTCTCCTCATGCGCTCGCCGGCCCGGTCAGCTCACTCTGCCCGCCTCGCGCAGGGACCCGGTCGCCAAACTCGACACGAACGAGCCGGACCCGGCCATCCCGTCCGGCCCTGCCGCGCAGCTCAACGCCATCTTTGCGCGCCTGCCCGAGGCGTCGTCCAAGGCGTCAATCGACGCCATCGCCTTCGAGTTCGCCTTCCTCAACAGCAAGGCCGCCCGCAAAAGGCTCGTCAAGGTGCGTCGCCTCTCCCCAGTCCCCCCTCGTGTCGAGTTCCCGCCCTGACTCTCGAGTGCTGCAGACGCTCGGCTCGGTCAGCAGGAACCGCCAGGACATCCTGCCGTACTACGCTCGCCTCGTCGGCACCCTCAACCCGTTCATGCCCGATGTCGGCAAGGAGCTCGTCGCGCTCGTACGTCCCACTCCCTCTCTCTCGTTCTCGCACTCGTCCCGACCGACCCTGACGAAGGGCACACCCGCAGCTCGAGGACGAGTTCCGTTACCTGCAGCGCAAGAAGCAGGCCGACCTCGGTGAGAGCAGGTCCAAGGTGCGCCCGCCGCTCCACCTCGTCTCTCTCTCTGGCGCCTACTGACTCTCAGGCGTACACAGAACCTGCGCTTCGTTGCCGAGCTCACTAAGTTCCGCGTCACGCCCGAACACGTCATCTTCCACATCTTCAAGGTCCTCCTCGACGACTTCTCGGGCCCCAACATCGACAACTTCTGCACGGTGCTCGAGGCGTGCGGCCGCTTCCTCCTCCGCAGCGAGGCGACGAGCGAGCGCATGAAGGTGGTCGTCGACACGTTCAAGCGCAAGAAGGCGGCCATGCACCTCGACGAGCGCCAGTCGGCCATGCTCGAGAACGCCTACTACCAGGTGCGCACCCTCTCTCTCTTCCGCATCACGCCTCGGCTCGCAAGGAGCAGGAAGCCGATCGGCAGGCTTGACGAGCGTGAGCGACCCGCAGTGCGACCCGCCCGAGCGCCCGGCCATCCCGCCCAAGGAGCGCACGCCGATGCAGCTGTACCTGCGCCACCTGTTCTACAACGTCCTCAACCGCAACTCGAGCGACAAGGTCCTCAAGCTGCTGCGCAAGCTCCACTGGGAGGACCCCGCTGTGCGCCCGGACCTCCTCTCCTCCTCGCGCTCGTGCGGAGCACTGACTCTCGCCCTCGTCGCCGACGCAGGTCGTCCGCAAGCTCCACAACGCGTTCACCAAGGTCTGGAAGATCAAGTACAGCAACGTGCACCTGTTCGCTGTCCTCCTGTACGACCTCGGCCGGTACCACCCCGACTTTAGCGTCGGTGTCATCGACGACGTGCTCGAGAACGTGCGCACCGGCATGGAGGTCAACAACTTCAAGTACAACCAGCAGCGCGTCGCGACCGTCAAGTACCTCGGCGAGCTGTACAACTACCGCGTCGTCGACTCGCGCGTCGTGTTCGACACGCTGTGGTCGCTCGTCACCTTCGGCCACCGTGCGTCCCCTCTCGCTCCTCCCTCCCTTTCCTCGCCCTCGTATTCTTACTCACGTCCACCTCTCGTGCAGCCGAGGGTCGCCCTTCGCCCGACGCGCCGACCCCGATCGACTCGCCCGACGACTACTTCCGCATCCGCCTCGTGTGCACCCTCCTCGACACGTGCGGCGCCTGCTTCGACCGAGGCGCCCTCAAGAAGAAGCTCGACAACTTCCTCGTCTTCTTCCAGGTGCGTCCCGTCCTCTCCTCGTCGTCGTACCCTCGTCGCCGTCCGACTCCTCCCCTCGTCGACGAGCTGACCCGCCTCGCCCTCGCAGATGTACGTGCTCGTCAAGGGCGCGCTCCCGATGGACGTCGGCTTCATGTACTCGGACACGCTCGAGCAGGTCCGCCCCAAGCTCGTCCGCTTCCAGACGTACCCCGAGGCGGCCTTTGCGGTCGACGACATGATGGCTGCGGTCGCCAAAGACGGTGCGCCGACTCTCTCTCTCTCGTCCCTTGCACCTCGGCCTGATAGTCGAGCTGCCCTGACACTCGGGACCCGCAGCGTTGCCGGACGAGGAGGTTGAGGAGCAGGACGGGCAGGCCGGGCCGCGGCAGGGCGCAGACGAGGAGGGCGAGGACGGCTCCGAGACCGAGGGCGACAGCGAGGTGCGTCTTCCCTTATTTGACGTCGAGGTCTGCGACGAGTCCTGACGCGTTTGCGCCCGCAGGACGACACGACCGACGGCGACGAGCTCGCCGACCCGACCGCCTTTGACGACGAGGACGCCCAGGGTGCCGAGCGCGGTCGGGACCCGCACGCCATGACGCAGGACGAGGAGGACGACTTTGCGCGCGAGCTCGCCAAGATGATGGTCTCGTCGAGCGAGCAGCGCGAGCGCAAGCCGGTCGCGCTCGACGTCGGCATCCCGCTCATCCGGCGGCAGAGGGCCGAGGAGCGACCGGTCGAGGAGCTCGATGCGGCGGCGCAGGAGGAGCAGCGCGGCATGCAGTTCACGCTCCTGACGAAGCGGGGCAACAAGCAGCAGGTGCGTCCCTTTCCTCTTCACGCCTCTTCCTCTCTCTCCTCGAGCGCGCCTGACCCTCGTCACTCCCCTGCAGGCCCTCGCCATGGAGATTCCTCGCGACTCGTCGATCGCGATGAGCTCAACGCTGCAACGCGAGCAGAACAAGGCCGAGCAGGAGCGCCTCAAGCGGCTCGTCCTCGACTACGAGTCGCGCGAGGAGGAGGCCGACAAGCAGGGTGCGTCTCTCTCTCTCTCTCTCCTTCCCCTGAGCGAAGCATGTTTGTGTGCGAGCGGCGTCACTGACTCGTGAGCCCCGTCGACAGCCCTCAAGGAGACGCTTGCACGCCGAGGTTTCGCCCTCAGTTATGGCGCTGGTACGCCCCTCCCCCTTCTCCTTCTTCTTTCCGTCCTCCCTCTGATTGCGCCCTACCCTCGCAGAGAACCGGCGCAAGGGCGTCAAGGTGCAGGTCGTTCCCTAAATCTTCTCGTTCCCCTCCCTTCCCCCTCCCTTCCCCCTCGTCGATTCCTCTCCTCGACCATCTCCTCGTTGTGCCCCTCCCCTGTTGTACTCTCTCGTCGTCAACCTCTCTCGTGCCCAGCACGAGGCAGTCATGACGCTCTTCCGCCTCCCGTCCCGACCAGGCCCCGTCCTCGACCAACACGGCGACCTCGACTTCAGCCTCGCCCTCGCCCATCCCTTCCTTCTCCTCGCCAACCTCGTCGCGTTTTCCAACCCGCCCTCTCTCGGTACAAGGACCGGCGGGCGGCCCCGAGCCGGCGGCCCCGCTTGCGCCGCCGCCGGCGCTGTCGCCGTCCACGAGCGCGAGCGGCGGGCCTCGTCCTGGACGCGGTGGGACCGGGTCGAGCCATGACGCGCACGCGCCGCGCAGGAGCCCGTCCGGTCGAGGCGGTCGTCCTGGTCGGGGCTCGGCGTCGGCGACGCCGGGGCGCGGCGACGCTCGCGGTGGGCGAGCGAGGGAGGGCAGCGGGCGTGCGTCGGCGCGCGACGGCTTCGACAGATGGCAGGAGCGGCCGGGCATGTGGAGCTGACGGAGGGAGCGCAGTGGCGAGCAACGACGGGCAGCTTCTTCCTGTGCTCGAGGGCGGCGTCGGGACGATCTGGGCTTGAGAGGGCGGCAGAGCGGGGAGAGGCTCGAGCAGCGGGAGCCGCAGCTTTCTGCGGCACGGTCGGCTTGGCCAGGCGAGCTCGAGGCTTCATGCTCGTCCGCTTGTCCTCGAAGAGCGGTCCCGCGCGTGCTTCTCTCCTTGGTCGCCATGAGCTCGAGGTGCGCCATCTCTTTCTCTCCCTCTTTACCCAATTCCTCCGACGCGAGCCTGACACTGTCACGTGCCTCACGCAGGCTAGCTCTGTTGTACCCTGTGCGCTCTTGCGCCCCTCGATCCGGCGCCGCCTACATCGACTCGCGGCCTTCTCAAGTCGCCTCTTCCGCTCTCCCGCCTCGTCCTCGCCACCTGTGGCCGCCGCGCCTATCTCGACGGCCTCTCCCACCTTCCTTGCACCTCTCGAGCCCTCGCACGCAGCGTCGGGCGCCGTCCGGCCTCGCCGTCGCTCGAACCGTCCGCTGTATGCGGCGTCTCCTTTCCCCTTCTCGCCGGACCCTCACCCTCGGTCAAGGAGAGCCGCAGCAACTCGCTCGCCCTCGGTCTCGCACAAGAACGGCCTCGCTCTCGCGCACGCCTCTCTCCCTCCTTCCTCCCACTCTTGCCCCCTCCCCCTTCGACGACCTCCCTCGTCCCTCCTCGTCCTCACCCTCACCCTCACCCACCACCACCACCACCACCTCTCAGCCCCATCATGCAGTCGACGATGAACATTCCCGACCAGTTCCGCGCCGCCCAGTTCACCGAGAAGAACGGGCAGCTCGAGATCAAGCCGACGCAGCTCGGCGAGGTCAAGGCCGACGGTGCGTCTCCCTCTCTCTCCTCGTCGTCGTCGTCGTCGTCGAGGTCGAGACTGACTCTGTCCTCGTCTCGCAGAGTGCGTCATCAAGGTCCACGTGTGCGGCCTCCACTCGACGTGCGTCCCCCTCTCCTTTCGCGCACGAGCCTCGACCGAGAGCTGACCCTCCCTCGCCCGCCCGCAGCGACGAGCTCCTCAAGCACGACCTGCTCCCGGACATGCGCTACCCGATGATCCCGGGCGGCGTCGTCGTCGGCGAGATCGCCAAGGCGGCGCAGCAGGGCAAGCGCAACCTCAAGGAGGGCACGCTCGTCGTCGGTCCGTCCCCGTCTCTCTCTCTCTCTGCCTCGTCTACGTCGACGAGGACCTGCGACTGACACACTCTTACGCTCGCAGCCATCACGTTCATGCGCGGCCTCGCCGAGTACGTCGCCGTCAACGAGGCCATGGTCATCGAGCTGCCCAAGTCGTTCCACTCGGGCGACAAGCACCTCGAGGCGCCCATCTGCGCGTTTGACGCGACGCGCGTCTGGGTCGCGCACGAGCGCTGCCACGACGAGCTCAAGCGCATGAACGACGCCGAGCGTCGCCTCGTCAAGGACCTCAACGAGCGGATGGGCTTCAAGGGCGACGGCGTCCTCGTCGTGTACGGTCAAGGGTGCGTCCCTCTCCCTCTCTCTCTCTCTCTGTGTCGACGACGACGCGGCACTGACCCTCGCACCACCGTACTCCCCCTCCCTCTCGCAGCGGCTTTGTCAAGGTCGCGCTCGACACGATCAAGATGGCCAAGCAGGACCGCAAGGTGATCCTCGTCGCCACGTCGGACCGCTGGTCGGCCGGCGACTACGGCCTCAAGGACGACTGCCTCGTCGTCGTCGGCAAGCACAACGTCGCCGACGAGCTCAAGAAGCTCGGCGGCGCCCAGGGCATCATGTGTGCGTCCGCGCTCTCTCTCTCGAGGTCGTCGACGGACGACGCACTGACCCACTCGGTCCCGCACGACTCGCAGGCGTCGACATGCCGATTCAGCAGGTCGAGCAGCTCCTCGACGGCTGCCGCTTCCACTCTTCGATCGTCCTCCTCTCGCCTCGCCAGGACCAGGCGATGCAGCTCCCGATCGGTGCGTTCCTCGCGCTCTCTCTCTCGCCGGCTCGAGATCTCGAGGCCCACACTGACCCTCTCCCTCCTCCTCCTCCTCCCTCTCGACCTCGCCTCCTCGACCTCGCCGCACAGCCAACATCCTCGCCAAGTCGATGACGCTGCACGGCCAGCCCCTCGTCACGCACAAGCAGCTCGAGCACGCCATGCAGCTCGCCGACAAGCACGGCCTGCGCGCGCCGGTCAAGCAGTTCAACTTTGACGAGGGCGGGGTGCGCCAGGGCTGGGCGGCCGTCGAGGGACGCGAGCAGTTCGAGGCGGCGGTCGTCGTTGTGTCGCGCTCGTGAGGAGCCCTCTCCCTCCATCTGCCGTAGCCTCCCCCTCTCGCCTCGTCGGCGCCTTTGCATTCAAGCTTTGCCCTCACTTTTCGCCTCTCTCTCGCTCTCGCGCTTTCTCTCTCTCTCTCTCTCTCTCTTTCTCTCTCTCTCTCTCTCTCTCTCTCTCTCTCTCTCTCTCTTCTTCTTCCCGTCGAGAGCTGCGCCTCGCCCCGCTTCTGGAGGGTTTTTTCGAGCGAAAGAAGAGCGAGCAGGAGAGGAGCTTGCCAGCGAGAACGAGGAGTCGAGGTCACGCCACCGCGAAGCTGCTCCCTCCTTCTGCGCACTGAATGACGACGCTCGAGGGACGAGCGACCGACGAACGAGAGAGCAGTGCGAGGCGGCTCGTGGAGACGGTCCGAGCGAGCCTTCTCAAGTGGACCGCTGCCGAGGGAAAACTCTCGCTCCTGCTCCTCATTCGCCTCAAGTGCAAAGCAGACCTGTCGAGTAGCACTCTGAGCTCGACCCGAGCAGCTTGGGCGAGCGAAAGGAGCGCAAAAAGGAGCGAGGACGAGTACGGCGCGGACGCGAAACGCAACAAAAGAGTAGGGTTGGCGCGCGGCGCGGCCGGGGTGCGACTGGTAATCCGAGTAGCATGCCGGCGGCGTGGCGACGCTCTAGCCTAATCTTTATCAGCCCAGTGTCTGCCCCAATTCCTCGAGGTAATCCCGTAGCTTTATACTCGGAAGAGAGCTAATGACCCTGACTGGTTCGACAAAGGAAAGTACTACTTTGTTGGCGCACGCCACAC
Source organism: Rhodotorula graminis WP1 (assembly GCF_001329695.1). Taxonomy (NCBI): domain Eukaryota; kingdom Fungi; phylum Basidiomycota; class Microbotryomycetes; order Sporidiobolales; family Sporidiobolaceae; genus Rhodotorula; species Rhodotorula graminis. The sequence continues at coordinate 138,558 of NW_017264936.1, forward strand.
GCATCGGGTTCACCTCCCGCCGGTCCTCCCTCTCGCACCTCGACACGCTCGAGCTCGGGAAGGTCGCCATCGTCTCGAGCATTTTCTGTTGCACATCTGGGTACCCTACAACACCCCCCTTGCGCGAGATGGCGAGCGAGGAGCGAGGAAAAACGCCGGACGAGGAGGGCGCGCGCGCCGGCTCGGCTCGTCACTTCCCCACATTCTCGCTCTTCTACCCTCTCCTCCTGCTGCTACAGGGCTCGCGTTTGTTCGAGGATCAGCTCTGAGAGGTGTGTGCCCCGTACCGAAGCCCGAGCGAGCAAAATGCGAGCGATCAGAGGGCGATTCGCCCTCGAGAAGAGGACAAGCCAGCTGCTCGCTCGAAATGTGCTCCCGAGTCTGCTCCTGGACTTGCGAGGCTCGCTTCAGAGCTCGGCAGAGTGTAGCTCGAGAGGTCCGTCGACCGTGCGCTGGACCTTGCGAGCTTTCCGAGCGTCAAGTCGAGGTCAAAGCGCCGCAGCTCGTATGTACTCGGCGCGTTCGCTTTCGCTCTACCGCTCTCGAGACGCGCTGTACAGTATCGCGGAGCTTCAGCGGACAGATCCTCGACGTGCTGGCCGGAAAGGACGAGCGCTCGGGATTTGCTGCTTGACCCTGAGCCGAGGACGGTGAGCAGGAGAAGGTCGGCCGCGAGCTCGCCATCCTGCGCCTCCTGGACCGGCGTAGCTCTCGATCGACGGCTTGAGGCGGCTGCTCGAGCCTCGCGCCTCCCGCGATACCGCCTCGCAACGTGACTCGCTCGACTCGACGTCAAGGAGGAAGTCGAGGAGGAAGTCGAGGAAGGGAGGGCCAGTTCTCGCGCTCAGACCCCGCTCTTTCTCGGTCCAGCATCGCTCGGTCGACCTGTCGAGGCGACCGTTCGACGATGGGCTCGCTTGCGCTGACGTGGAACGGGAACGCCAGCTCGGCTTGGCGTAGAAAAGGGAGGTCGAGGAGGCGCCGGTCCTTTGTGCGCCCGCAAAACTGGACTGCCCGAACCGCTGCGGCGCTCTGAGCACTGTGTGACGACGGTCGAGCAACGAGCGACCGACGAGAGAGCAGTGCGAGGCGGCTCGTGGAGAGGGTCCGAGCGAGCCTTCTCAAGTGGACAGCTGCCGAGGGAAAACTCTCTCTGCTGCTCCTCGTTCGCCTCGGCCGCTAGGCAGACCTGTCGAGTAGCCCTCTGAGCTTGAATCGAGCAGCCTGGGCGAGCGAAAAGGAGCGGGAAAGAACGAGCGAGTCCACCTGCTCCTCGAGCTTCTTCTCCAAGCCGAGTTTCTCCTCCCGCGCTCGGTCCCTCGCTCTCGTGAGACGCGCCACTCGCCCTCGAGCTACTGTGAACACTGTTCGGCATAGCCAAGTGCGTCGCCCCTTTCAGCGACGAGAGGAGCGCTCTCGCAGCGGCGGAAGGACAGGGGAAAAGGTCGACGGCGACGGACGAGTATTACAGGGGACGGGACTCTGACGAGACGATGACGACGTGGGCAAGGCACTTCTAGTATTAGGGTAAGATATGGAGAAGGGAAGGCGTGGAGGAGGAGAAAGGGGAGGGGGAACTAGTGCTTCTCGGCGGCGACCTTGTCGGCGCCCTTGTCGGCGCCCTTGTCGGCGCCCTTGTCGGCGGCGCCCTTGTTCTGCGCAGCCCGAGCAGCGGCCTTTTCCTCCTTCTTCTGCTTGCGGCTCTTCTTTGGCTGTGGCGGACAAGGTGACAGGCGCGGGCAAGAGTCAGTGCGAGGCCCCGACGCGGCGACGAGGTGCGAGAGAGGAGGGGACGGACCATGCGCGCGAGGTAGTAGAAGACCAGGGCGGCGACGACGTTGAAGATGATGAACGCCCACAAGATGCCAAAGCTGTGACGAGGAGAAGCGCGCCGAGGTGAGCGACTGCGCCGACGACGACGAAAGAGGGGAGGAGAGAGGACGCACTCGCGCCAGCGGTTGCCAAAGTCGTACGAGAACGAGCGCAGGAACGTGTTGGTGTCGGCGATCTGGCAGTACGAGCCTGCAGGGGTGGCGAGGATTCGTCAATGCGCGGTCCGTGCGGGAGGAAGGCGACGACGTCGACGACGCCAAATGGGCTCGATCGACGACGGGGAAAGGGGGACGCACATGCGCCGTTGGCCTGGTTGAGCGTGCCACCTGCGACCGACACGTAGGGCCCCATGTAGTCGCCGCACGACTGGCCGGCGGGCGGCGTGATGTTGATGAGCTCTTGCGGGGCGCATTGCACCGACGTGCCGCCGACGGCGGCCGAGAGGAGGCCCTGTGCGTCACGAGGGTCAGTCCTGGGTTCGGCAGAACGAGGCTGCGGCGTGGGGAGGAGGAGGAGGAAGGAGGAAGGGGGAGGAAGGAGGAGGAAGAAGGCGCTCGACGAGGGAGCGCTGGACGTACCTCAGCGAGATACGTGAACGGCGAAACCCTATACATGAATACCCAAAAGCCTGGGAACGTCGACGGGGTGGCGAGAACGCCACAGAAGATGAGGCAGAGCGAAAAAGCCAAGTTCGCGAGATTTCCTCCGTTTTCGGCCGTATCGTTGAAGGCGATAACCATGTGGGCGAACGTGCTTGTGAAGAGGAGGAAGACCCAGACGAAGAGGAAGAAGAGGAAGCCCCGAACGTGGACGTCGTCGCTGCGCGCGAGGTCGAAAGGTCAGTTCAGGCTCCCGCGACGACGACGAGAGGCTATTGACGAGCGCGACGCACCCAGCGTTTTTGTAGAAGCCGACCGGGTAGTAGAGGCAGAAGTACCTGCGAGGGAGCGAGGCTGTGAGTGCTAGAACTCGACGAACGAGCACGAGAGGGGACGCACATGATGACGGCCATGAGGGTGTTCCACGGGAGCTCGACTGCGACAAGGGGAGAGTGTCAGTTCATGTGAGTCGTCGAGGGTGAAGAAGGGGGACGAGGAGGACGCACCGATGATGTTGGAGAGCATAAACATGATCCAGCTGTACGTGCGGCTCGGGCGCTCGCGCACCTCGTAGCTCTCGCGCTGCTTGACGAACTGGGGCACTGTGACAGAGAGAGTAGAGAGTCAGTCACGGACGAGGGGGGTAGGGAAAAAGAGGGAGGGAAGAGAAGGAAAGGGGAGAAAGAGGGGGCGGGGAGGTGGGGAAGGAGAAAAGGACGAGTGGACGCACTGATCTGCTGCACGAGCTGGCCGAAGACGGTGAAGAGAAGGAAGACCGCAAAGAGCTGGTTCTGTAGGCCCTGGATCGACGTGCCGGCGTCGAAGAACGAGACTGCGGTCGACGAGCGAGGCAGGTCAGGACGGGCTCGACGAACGACTCGAGGGTACAGGGAGCGACGTACAGCCGATGAAGAGAGCCTGTGGAACGCGCAGAATAAGTCAGTGACGGCCTGACGACGGCGCGAAAGAAGGGGAGAAGGTGGTCGAGAGAGAGAGAGAGAGAGATGAAAACTCACGACGAGGGTGCAGAGGGTGGCCTTGGAGTAGATGTAGACGGGCGTGCGCCAGTACTGCTGGAAGACACGCTTCTGGACCTCCCAGAACTGGGAGCGGAGCGGGACGGCGAACTCGGTGTAGGCCCACTTGTCCTCCTGCGACTTGTCGACGACCTTGGGGTTGGCGGCGAGTTGACGCAGTTCCTCCTTGACGGCCGCGCGCTCAGGGCTGTCGAGCCACGTCTGGTGCCAGTCGATGTCGGAGTGAGACCCAGGTGCGGCGCCGATGACCTCGAGCATGAACTCGGCGGGGTTGACGCCGGGCGGAAACTTGGCCGAGCCGTTGCGCTCAAAGTACTCGCGCAGGACGTGCGACTCGTCGCCAACACTCCCGTAGTAGATCGTTTTTCCGCCCCTGGCGAGGAACAGGAGGCGGTCGAAGCGGGCAAAGAGCATGGCCGAGGGCTGGTGGACTGCGAGGGGGACGAGGAGACGATCAGGACCCGTACGAGGTCGCTCCAGACGAGTGAGAGGGACGCACTCGTGCAGAGGATGGCCTGGCCGTTGTTCTTGAGCGTCTCGAGAAGGTCGAGGATCGACCACGACGTCTGCGAGTCGAGGCCACTGGACGGCTCGTCGAGGAACAGGAGAAGCTCAGGCTTGGCGACCATCTCGACGCCTGTACGAGCACGAGAGGGTATGTCAGTCAGGTAGAGAGGAGGTGACGAGGAGGAGAAACGGGAGCGCACCGATCGACAGGCGCTTGCGCTCCTCGACGTTTAGGCCCTCGCCGAGGCGACCGACGACGGCGTCGGCGTACTTGTCCATGCCGAGCAGCTTGAGGATCTCCTCGACGTAGGCGAGCTTCTCGGCGCGAGGGGTGCTGGCGGGCTGGCGAAGAAGGGCCGAGAACTGGAGGGCCTCGCTGTGGTTCGGGAGAGGAGGAAAGGTCAGTGCCCGCTCTCTCGGTCGATGAGGACGACGTCGACGACGCACCGAACAGTCGCCGTCTCGAGGTGAAGGTCCTGCTGCTGAACATAGCCGGTCTTGCGCTGAAAAGGGAGAGGGACGGTCAGTCGGGTCCTGGAGACCTCACTTGGGAAGGCCGACGAGCGCACCTGGAAGCTATCGTCGCGCGGGTTGCCGTCGACGAGGATGTTGCCCGTGATGACGCCGACCGTGAACCGAGAGGCGAGCGTGTCCAGAAGCGTCGTCTTGCCGGCGCCAGAGACGCCCATGAGCGCCGTGAGGGTGCCGGGCTGCAGAGAGGCGCCGCGAGCCGTCAGTCCCGCTCACCGCGAATCGCCGAACCGAGAGGAGGGAGGAAAAGAGGGGCGCACCTTGACCCAGCCGTCGACGCCGTCGAGGAGCCTGCGCGTGCCGCCCTTGACCGGGATGTCGAGGCTCAGGTTCTCCCAGTGGAAGATGGCCGTCTGGCGCTTGATGTTGACGTCCTTGGCGTCGACGACCTCGTCCTCGTTGCGCGCAGTGCGGCCCGACATGCCCGACTCGACGTCGTCGTCGCCCTCGTGCTTCGAGTGCTTGGGCTGGCGGGTGCGCGGGTACAGCTTGATCTCGCCCTTCGACTTGGCCTCGGAGATGTACTCGCTCGCGGCGAGGTACAGGAGCATAAGGCCGATGAGGAAGACCTGCGAGAGAGAAAAGAGTGAGCCCGGCGGGGCAGGCAGAGGAAAGGGAGGGCAGGACGCACCCAGAGGATGCCGTAGTTGCTGCAGGGCGGGGGCAGAACAGGTCAGAGCGTCCCTCGAGAAGATGGAGAGAGATGGAGACGCACCGCCACTTGTGCGAGTGGTAGTACTGGTAGGTCTGACCGATGTACTCGGCGCCGTCGACGAAAAGAGCTGTCGAGGAGGGTCGTCAGGCCGTCGTTTCGCGCACGCGCACGAAGAAGGAAGAGGACGCACTGCCAGGGATAGCTCCGGCGACCGAGCAGACGACGTTCGGCGAAGAAGCGTCGGGATAGCCCGGCCCAGATCTGCGAGGGAAAGGCGGGCTCGTGAGCTTCGAGCGCGACCTGGGACGAGAGGCAGCGAGAGGGGGACGTACGGGACCGTTGCCGCACACCGGTACTGCTGGCCCCAGAACTCGTTGACCATGAGGCTCTCGAAGCCGTACTGGATCCTGCGCGGGCGAGGGCGTCGAGGTTAGGAAGGCGACGAGTGCAGGGACGAGAGGAAAGGGGGACGCACGGGTTGAGGTAGCGGATCCAGCTGATCCAGCCGAGCATGTACCGCGTCGGGATGGCGAAACCGGTGTACAGGACGAGCGCGAGGATGAGGAGGGCGGCCGGGACGAGCGCTTGCGACAGGGACCGCGACAGGGCGCCGACCGATCGGAAGAACATGCTCATGACGAGGGTGAGGGTGAACGAGACCAAGACGAAGAAGAAGAAGTTGCCTGCTTGACGATTGAGGTCTGAGAGAGGGAAGGAAGGAGGGAGGGGAAGAGGAGGTAAGACGGGGACGGACGAGAAGGTCAACCCGGGACGTTCTTGAGAGAGAGGAAGAGGAAGCGGGACGGACTCGTCATGAAGTAGATGATCGTGTTGAAGCAGATCGCGTTGAGGATCTTGTACGGCAGGTCGGTCGCCATCGACGCGAACGCCTCGGCCGAGGGGTGGTAGAACGCGTACCGCGACTGCTTGTCGACGATCGGGCGTTGCGAGTACAGCGTGAGGATCTCGAGGGCGGAACCAAAGGCTGAGGAGGCGAGGAGAGGGTCAGGGCGGCGCGAGGGAAGGAGGGGAGGAAGGTGGAGGACGGAACGGACCGTTGAGCAGGATCGCGAAGAAGAGGAGCGCGCCTCGCGAGTAGAAGGTTGCCGTCGTCGGCGCAAGGTTGTAGAAGACGGACGAGACGACGAGAGCCATCGATGAGTTGCCGAAGAGCTGGAAGATGGTGAGGGACGGGTCGGCCTTGAGCCGCCAGAAGCCGCGGCGCAGGCAGAGAGCGACCTGGGCGCGGTAGCTGAGGGTGAACGGCGACGCCGGGCGGACGTGCTTCGACTGGACGTCGCGACGAGCGGCCTTGAACGTCTCGAGCTCGTCGCCATTGAGCGGGTGCTGCTGGTTGTACTCGGCGAGCTGGGCCTTGAGGGCGCGGTACTCGTCGCTCGCCTTCCAACGCGCCTCGAACTCTTGCGGCGTGCGAGGAACGCGAGTCTCCCACCCTTGGCGGGCTCGGCGCTCGGTCGCCGACGTCAGGCTCGTGAGGAAGTCGGGGACCGTCTGCTGCTCGGGGCACTCAAAGCCCATGTCGACGAAGTACTGCTTGGCCTTGTCGACGGGGCCGAACCAGATGCTGTGGCCCTCGTACAGGACGATCGCCTTGGTGAAGCAGTCGTACGCCGGCTGCGGCGCCTGGTAGATGGCGACGCTCGCGACGCCGCCGGTGAGCTCGACCGAGTTGCGGACCGACTGGCAGAACGAGACGGCCGTCGCCGAGTCGAGGCCGCGAGTCGAGTTGTCCCACTGCGAGCGAGGAAGGACATCAGTGTCGGGTGGAAGGAGGGGAGGAAAAGAGGGGAGCGAGCGCACGAAGGTGAGGGGAGAGCCGGCGAGGGCGACCTCGGCGATCGAGACACGCTTGCGCTGACCGCCCGACACGCCGCGGATGTACTCGTTGCCGACGCGGACGCTGTACGTGTCGGAAATTCCGAACACGGCCATCATGACGGCGGCGAACTGCTTCGACCACTCGCGCTGGCTCAGGCCGCCGGGAGGGTTGCGGGGCTGCAGGAACGTCGCAGGGTCAGGCTCACGTTGCCGAGAAAGTCGTATCGCCGAGAGAGAGAGTGAGAGGGTGACCCACCGCGCGAGCCTCGGCAGCAAATTCGAGCGTCTGGCCCACCGTGAGTTGCGGGAAGTGCTGCTCCGTCTCGGCAGAGCTGTTGCGGGGCAAGGCATTAGGATCTCGTGCACGAGCGCGAACGACGAGTGAAAAGGGAGGCGCACTAGATGGCCTCGCCGGCGCTGTGAGAGGAGAAAGAGTGGGTCAGTGACCGACCTCGACGACGGCGACGGTGGAAAGCGACGACGCACAAATTCTTCTTCATCTGCTCGGGCGTGATGCCCTTGTAGTTGATGTTACTCTCCGGGTTGACCTTGAAGCCCTGCGTCTCGCCGGCGAGCGTCTTGAGGAAGGTCGAGCAGCCACTGCGAGCGGAACGGAGACGACGACCAAGGTCAGTGCCGTGCGCTCGCTTCTCCCTCGATGCGAGAACGAAAGGGGACACACCTGCCGGGAGGACCGAGGACGACGAGCATGTCGCCGGGCTCGAGGAGGCCGTCGACGCCGCTCAGGATCTGGACGCGCTTGCCCTTGTTGCGCGAGACGAGGCCCTTGAGCATGCCGAACGCCTTGAGCGGCATGTTGCCGACCGTCGACTGGTAGTCGCTGTCGGTGCCGTAGCCGTACGCGCCCAGGTTTTCGAACGCGACGCCGGCGGTGCGGTGGGCGAGGTTGGTGAGCGACCAGACGGCCTTGGCCCACGCGCGAGCGTCAAAGTTGTCCGACCAAGGGTCAAAGATCGAGTCGGGCGTCGGGCGCAGAGGGTCGTCGCTCGAGCTGTCGACCGCGTCGGAGCGGCGGCTCATGGTGCGAGCGAGGCCGGCCACCTCCAGGTCGGCGCGGCGCTGAGCCTCCTCGGGCGTCTCCTCGTCCTCGCTCGACGAGATGTCGCCGGTATAGTCGCGCTCGCCCTTGTTGCCCAGTGCGGCGACGCCGTTGTGGCGGTTCTCGCGGTCGCCATTGGCCGTAAAGTTGCCGACGAGCGACATGGCTCGAGAGAGATGAGGCGGGGGGTCGAGAGAAGGTGCTTGCGGTAGGTCGAGGTGCCGAGGGCGAGGGGGTGCGGCCGGTGCAGTCGAGTGTCGGGAGATACAGAGAGAGAGACAAGGACGAGCGGGTCGGCCTGGTCCTGGGCGACGAGGACGAGGGGAGCGAGAGGCGGAAGGGGCGGCGAGGCGGGACTCGGAGCCTGCGCGCCCGCCTCGGCTCACTGATCGGGTCCGGCGGCCCGCGCGCTTGATGTCCTTAGCCCACAACCTATTGAGCAATACTAAGTTCGACGCGATCGACGGGCCGAGCGGATCCTCGCCTTCCGTCGACGGCGACGCGCACTGTTCCTGGCGCTCAGGCCCTGGCACTGTTGCTCGCTCGGCCCCATCCTTGGTCAGCAACGTACGCGTGTCGCTTGCTCGGCTTCCGTCATTCCTTGCAGGCAGATCGTCTCTCGCCGTTCGCTCCCGCTCTTACTGCGACGGCGGCGACGCGGCTCGTCTCCTTCCTCTGGTGGACCGACCCTGCCGCGGCTCAGCTTCCCCGACTTTCGACAGACTCGGCGCTAACTAGGAGCGACGAGTGCTCGTACGCGCTCTGCTCGAACGCGGCTCGCCCCAGTCCCGCCAGCACCACTTGAGGTGGATCGTCCGGCTTTCGGCTGTTCGCGCTCTCCCGCACGAGCTGCGGTCAGCTGTGGTGTGCAGGGACGAGGCTTTGCCCTCTTCTGGCGAGGCGCAGACTACAAAAGGCTCCCGCTCGAGCGCTCTCGGGGCAGAGAAAGACAGGAGAGAGAGGTCGAGAGCGCGCGAACGGACCTCTCGACGTCGCAGCCATCGTGGGCGAGACAGTGCTGCATTGCGCGTGCGCGCTACAAATGTAGAGAAGAAAACGATCCGTCGGACGTGCGCTCAGAGAGACTCGGCGGACGGCGTCTGAGCTGCACTCGCCGGCGTCGCTGCGGTCGAAGGGACGACGAACGAGTCAGGTATCGTCTCGACGCGCCTCGAGAGACGAGAGGGAAAGGGCAATGAGAGGTGGACGCACACTGCGGCACGTTGAGCAGGCTCATAAAGTCGTCCGACCCGTCGTCGCGGTCCCACGACGGGAACAGGAACGGCAAGCTCGAACCGCCGAACGCTGCGGCGTCGTCGTCGCCGCCACCGAGGCCCGTCGCGGCAGACGGGAGCCATCCGGCGCCAAAGAGCCGCGATGGCGTCTGGTACCCGCTCGCCGTCGTCGGCGTGGCTGCGCCGGGTGCGACGTCGTCCGAGCCGACGAGGCCGTCGACGCCAGTGCTCGGCGGCTGCTCGGGTATGGGGTCGCGAAGAGGGCGTGACGAGAGGGTCTGGTCGTCGAGGAAGACGGGCAGGTCGAGGCTTTGGAGGACGGCGGCGGTGGCGCCGTCGTCGAAAAGCGGGTACGGCGCGTGCGAGGACGCCGAGGTCGACGACAGGGACGGCGAGTACTGCACGTCGGCGATGACGGGTAGTTGATCTGGAGGAAGCGAGGCGGCCTCGAACTGGCTCGTGAGGGCTGCAGACGAGGAGACCTGAGTCAGTCCGTGAACGTCATGGGCGCGAGCCGAGTGAGGGGACAGGCCGACGCACCCTCGAGGACACCTGCGCTCGTGTGCGCCGTCGTCCAAGTCGTGCCGATCTCCTTGAGGCACTCGATGATGAAGCGCAGGTCCTTGCTCGCCTGCCCGCGCCGCTCGAGGTCGCGCTTGGGGTTGGCCGAGATGCCGTCCTCGACGGCCGAGATGGCGAGGACTGTGCCGGCGTTGAAGGCGGCGCTGCGAGGACCTAGAGCGTCAGGGAACGAGTACGTCGAGGGGGAGAAGTAGAGAACTCGGCGACGCACTGCTGCACCCCGGGAGCGGAGAAGCGCAGACCTGCCGAGCCGCGCAGGAGCTTGACGAGGCGCACGATGTTGCTGGCGGCCATGAGGCACTTCTCGGTGCTGATGTTGATCGTCGAGGTGGCCGGGCAGCGGCGGCGGAAGAATCTGGGCGACATCCGAGTTTGAGAAGGTCAGCTCGAGGACGAGAGGAGGTGGTCGAGGCGAGGACCGGCGCGACTCACGGGCGATGAAGCTGCGAGAGGGTGACGCATGGAGAAGCACCGGGTCAGTCCAGATTAATGAGGTAAGGCCGTCGCACCAGGGGCAGGGACCGAGAGAAAGCCGGGCTCACCGAGATGTGAACGAGATGCAGCGTCATGTTGAGGACTGCGCACAGTGCGAGACGGTCAATCTCTCGAGTTCAAGTCCGAGTGAGAGTAGGGGAAAGAGGGGAGCGTACCGAGGATGTGCGGGTGCGGCGCCTTGAGCGGGTCCGAGCCGCTCGCGCGCAGATGCGACGGGAGCTCATGATGCCTGCGTGCGCTCGAAAGGCGTGAGGTCCTCGCGCATCATGCACCTGAAGGCTCTGAACGTCCATGGCGACGAGCAGGGACTGAGGACGAGAGGGCGGGGGACGCACCAGCTCTCGAGAAGCAGGTGCAGCTCGGGGACCATGGCCTGCCGTTGGGCGAGGCTGATGCCGGGCTTTAGCGAGTAGACCCTCGACATGACCTTGCTCGCGATAAAGATGAGGCGGCTTGCCCAGTGGAACGCGCTCGAGCGGTACATCGGCGAGTCGTAGTCGAGCTCGGCAACGACGGGCGGCGGGTCCGTGTCGACCATCTCGGGCGGGAACGCGATGCTGCGACCGATGTCTGTGCGCTCGAAAGACATGTCAGTCGACGTCGACGAGGATGAGAGAGGGAGAGAGCGAGGGACGCACACATGGACGAAACGATGTCGGAGCAGAACGCGGACCAGAAGCACGCCCGCCGCGCCGTGATGAGCTCGTCGCTGAGCGGCATGCCCATGTTGATCGACAGGCGATGTGGACCGAGGTTGAGGCCAAAGTCTGTGGGCGAGAGGAGGGAGGCGTGAGCAGGTCGTCGGCCGGGGCGCGAGCGGGCGCAGGAGTGGACGGACCCTCGGTGAGCTTGAGGGCGAGCCCGACGAACATGAAGCAAGGGCCGTCGAAGCCACGCCCTGCGAGGTAGAGGCCGAGAACGAGTAGGCCTCGGATAGTCGACAGGGTCGGGTTGTACCTGCGAGAGGGGCAGAAGGCGAGGAGGGAGGGAGCGTCAGGGACGGGTTCGTCGAGGCGACAGACGAGACGAGGGGAGCGTACGACGCACCATTCCTGGTCGAGCAAGTACCTGCTCCAGGTGACGAACACGTCGCCCCTCGTGTCAAAGTCGCCGAGCAGGCCGCAGATCTCGGGCGGGTAGTCGTCGTCCGAGCCGAGGTACCGGCAGCCGACCGCGAGCGTGACGTTGAGGAGGAACGGCGAGTAAGACTGTGTGCGCTCGAGGCTGCGGACGACGACCGAGGCGTCAGGAAGGTGGGAGAGGAGAGGAGAAGAGGGGACGGACGGGTAGCGCTGCCAGTCGGCGAAGAACTGCCGCTCGGGCACGATAGAATCTGGACGATGCAAGACGTCAATCCTGCGCTCGACTCGAGGGGAAGAGGGGAGACGCACAATGCGAGAAGCAGTACTCGAACGCGAGCTTGAGGAGCTTGACCTTGAAGTCGGGCGCGAGCTCGGGCGGTCGTCGAGGGAGCGCCGGGTCGGCCGGTGACGCTGTCGGGATCGGGGCACGCGTGAGCGAGAAGGCGCGGATCGCGTTGACCGTCTCGGGCGCGTCGAGGGACGAGGTCGAGCCGGCGAGGACGGCGCGGTACGAAGAGGTCGGGCCCTGCGGGAGCTCGGTATTAGCGCACGACCCGCCACCAATGGATTCAGACGAAGAGGAAGGCGAGGGACGCACGTAGAAGCGTAGCTCGCCGTGAGCGTTGACGGCGAGGCCGCCCTGGAACGTGTCGGCCTGGTCCGGGTTCGGGTTGACCTGCGGCGCCGAGCCCTCGGCAAAGCTTTGGCTCGTCGGGCCCGTCACAGTCGGCCTGCTCGTTCCGGGGCGGTCGGGCGGCGGTTGCGCTCTCGCCGAGTCGACGGCGAGCTCGAGCGGGCTCTTGCTCGGGCGGTCGAGGTCCATGTCGGGCGAGGGCGGTCTGCTGCCGGCGGTCAGGGCGGCGAGTTGGGCCTCGAGCGTGTCGATGCGGAGCTGCATGGCCTGCACGACGGCCTTGGTGTAGGGCCTGAGGGAAGAAGGCGGGTCAGCCGTGGCCGCGAGGAGGGTCGAGCCTGCGAGCCGAGAGAGAGCTGGACGTACTTGCGCTTGTCGCCGCCGAGCTCGTACTGCGAGAACGGGGTCAGAGGAAGTCAGTGAACGATCTTGGGCGAACTTGCGGTGCCAGAGTCGAGCGCTCACCTGCGCACGGAGAGAGCGAGGTCAGCTCTCGAGTGAGGAGGAGACTTCGAGGTGGAGAGGTGGGACGCACCTCGCAGGTCGCGTTTGAGCTCCTGCACGGCCCACAGATAGGCTTGCGGCCTGCATCGAGGTGGACATGGGCGAGGATCAGCTCTGGAGGACGACGAGACCGGTCTCGCTCGAGGCGGGGGAGGGGGGGCTGGAGAGACGGGACGGACCGTCGCAGCGTCCACGTTTGGTCCGACAGCGGTTGCAGGCTGTAGTCGTGCGCGGCTGTGGGCCGCGAGGAGAGCGTGAGCCGGTTGAGACGAGACGAGGCTGAGGACGCGGGAGGGTCGGCGCACCTTCTTGGCTTTGGGAATGCCGCCGGCCGAGTCATCGTGGTGGTCATCTGGCGAGGACTCCATGGCGTGGTCGAGGGCCAGGCGAGCGAGGCTGCGTGCTCAACGACAGCGACGTGGTCGAGCGAGCGGAGGATCTGCGGGGGCCCGAGGCGGAGTCCAGCTTCCGCTCAACCCTCCCCTGAGCCGGTCGAGACCTCAATCCTTGCTGGCCTTGCATTTGAATACAAAACTCGCTCGCTCGCCTCGTGCGCCCCCGACAGCTGGCAACTGCGAGTGTGCTCCACCTCGCCTGCTTCCACGCAACACGGCAGCATGCGCCTGTCTCTGCTGAGCGTCCCTCTACTCGGCGCAGCACTCGCCGCCGCCCTCGCACCTTCCGCCGCCCCGGCCGCACCACCACCATCGACGGCGTGGTCTCCCTCCGTCCTCTCGTCCTCGATCGAGCTCGTCGGGTCTCTCGCACGGTCCACTGCCGCCTACACGCTCCGCAAGGACCGCACGCACGCCGACCAGGCCGACTCGTGGGTCGTCGGCGTCAAGGGCGCCGGCCGCAACGGCGGCTTCGTCGAGGCGACAGAGGGCAAGGGCTCGGCACGGCGCAAGATCGAGCTCGTCGAGGTCGGTGGCGATGAGTGAGTCCTCTCGCTCTCCCCTGGTCTCTCTCTGTGCGGCGAGGAGCACGTGCGGCCAGCCGGACGTGGCTCTGCGGGGTGGGGTCGAATCGCGCCTTTGCACGGCCCCTGTGCTGCCGTGAGGCCCCGAGAGAGCCGCAGGAGGACCCACGAGCGCACTGGGCGCGAGCCCCACCCGCTCCGTCCGCCGGGCCACACTGACCAGCCGCCTCCCCTCCTCCCGCGCAGCGACACGACCTTCTACCAGCTCGCCCTCATCCCGCCCCATTCCTCCGACATGACCTACGTCACCCTGTCCGTCGACTTGCCCCACGCGACCCGTCCCGAGCCAGCCTCGATGCCCCAGAACGCCGACGCGATCTACATGCTCTTCGAGGGCGACCTCCTCGCGCCCCTCACGGGCCTCTCGCCCGAGCAGCGCGCCAAGGTCACCGACATCAAGGTCCGCGTCAAGACCCCGACGCCCCGCATCGTGAGCGCAAAGGCGCCCGACGGCTTCGTCATGCACCAGCAGGCCGGCAGCGCGACCCTCGTCTTTACGCTCCAGGGCGACGCCGCCTCGCTCGGGCCCCAAGTCGCGCGTGTGCACTACCAGCAGCCCGAGGCCATCGCGTCGATCCGCTCCCTCGAGCGCGTCGTCGAGCTCAGCCACTGGGGCGCCAACCTCGCCGTCCAAGACTCGATCGACTTGTTCAACGCCGGGCCCAAGTGCGTCCCTCCCTCCCTCTCCTTTCCTCTCAAAAATCGCGCCCACACTGACTGACTTGCACTCGCTCGCAGGCTCCTGGGCCAGTTCGCCCGCATCGACTACCAGAAGGCCATCATGCACCGCCGCCAAGGCGTGACGGCCGTCTCGTCCCTCGCGCTCCAGCTCCCTCCCTCGACGCACAACCCGTACTACTACGACGTCGTCGGCAACGTCTCGACCTCGCGATTCCGCCCCTCGCCCTCGACCTCGAACAAGGCCGTGCTCCCGAGCCACGCCAACAAGAAGCGCCGCGAGCCGGCCGTCCTCGAGCTCCAGCCGCGGTACCCGATCCTCGGCGGGTGGAACTACTCGTTCACGATCGGGTACGACCTCCCGCTCGCCGAGTACGTCAAGATGCGCTCGGGCGCCAAGAAGGGCCAGTACGTCGCCGCCGTGCCGTTCCTCACGCCCGTCAAGGACGTCGCCGTCGACAACGTCCGGGTCGAGGTCCGGCTGCCCGAGGGCGCGAGGTGCGTCCCCTCTCTCTCTCTCTTTCTTGCACTCGACGTGCTCCCTCGCCGCAGAGACCCGGTCACTCATGCCGCCCTCGTCTCTGCCCGCAGGGACATCGCCGTCCACGCGCCCTTCCCGCTCACGTCGCTCTCGTTCCCCTCGTCGGCGTCCGACGGCTCGAAGAACGAGGGCACCGTCGCGTGGACGTACCTCGACTCGACGGGCCGTCCGACGGTCGTCATGACCAAGCGCGCGTGCTCGGACCGGCACGGGCAGGACGTTCTCGTGCGTCCCTCTTTCTCTCCCTCCCCTCTTCTCGCACTCTCTCTTGCAGGCTCTCGTCTCTCTTGCGCCTCCCTGACCCTGTGCCCGCCCCGTTACCGCAGATCGAGTACACGCTCCCTCCCCTCGCCGACGCCTTCCAAAAGCCGCTCGCGTGCGCGACCGTCCTCTTTGCGCTCTTTGTCGCCATCATCATGGCCAAGCGGGTGTCTTGCGGGATCAAGGCGCCAAAGGAGGTGACGCGCACGGTCGGCGAGAAGAAGTGAGAGGCGCGAGAACCGCCCGAGGTGGAATTGACTGAATCGCCTCTCTTTCTGCTGCCGAGCGAGATGGACACGGAGAGCGAGAGAGCGAGAGAGCGAGAGAGCGAGAGAGCGAGAGAGAGACGCTGTGCTCGGAAAGGGTACTGCATTAGAGACCGTAGCCGGCCTGCTCAAGAATCTACTGCTCGTCGCCGCCGTCGCTCGGACCCGGTCACTGCACGGGGCACCCCTCGCCCGCCTTGAGCGCCTGGAGCTCCTCGATCTCCCGCAACCTCCTCCACTCCTTCTCGTCGCGCCCCATGAAGTAGTGCGCGCCGGGCCCGCCCTTCTCGCCCGTCAAGACGATGAACCGGTGCTCCTCGTCGTGGTCGTACAGGCGCGCCGGGAACCGCAGCGCCTCGGGGAGGTAGCGCTCGGGCGTCCACACGGTCGACTCGGCGTCGCGAGGTGGCGGCGAGTCGTGCAGGTGCGCGACGTAGGCGGCTGTCGGGATCGGCGGGACGAGCGCCGAGGCGTTGGTCGCGACGAGGGCCCGCGCCGAGGCGGTGAACGCCGAGCCGCCAGGTGGAGGGCGCGCGAGCGGGACGACGTATTTGCCGAGCTGGACCTCCGAGTCGGTGACCGACGGGTTCGAGCCTCGGTTAAGCCGGGCGTAGCCGGTGCGGCTGCGAGAGAAGGAGGACGGGTCGGTGTGGTGAGTCGGTCGAGTTCTGCTGAGAGAGACAACGAGAGGAGATGAGAGGACGTACTGCAGGCCACGGTAGAAGAGATACTGGCACCATCGGTCGTGGTCGTCGGCCTGTGGGCGAGAGACGAGGTCAGTGCGCGCTCGACGAGGAGCGGTACGACAGGAGAGAGACCGAGCGACGCACGTTGATGTCGAGCATGCGCCCGTCCTCGACCAAGTAGCGATACGGCGCCGGCTTGTCGGCGTGCGGCCTCGTGACGAGGTAGCCGAGGAAGAGCGCCGGCCGCGGCCAGCTCTCCCTCAAGAGGCGCGCAAGCTCGGTGCTCTGCAGCTCGCGGTCGAGCGGGTCCTCCTCCTGGCCGTTGTGCGCGACGACGACGTCGACCTCGACGCCGTACTTGTCGAGCGTGGCAAAGATGGCGGGCGCGAGCTCGCCGTTGGGCGAGGGGAGGAGGTGGTGCGACGAGCGCAGGATGGGGAATTTGGAGATGAGGGCGGCGCCTGTGTGACGACAGGCAGGAGGCAAACGATGTCAATGAGGATCAGGAAGGGTTCACAGAGCCAGACGACGAGAGAGAAAAGTCGACGCACCCCACGTGTTCTTCTGCGGGCCTGGTCCGAGGTCGACGTACGGCATGTTGAGCGAGTGCGAGATGAACTGGGTGCTGTCGAGGATGTCTTTCACAGTCAGTGACGGCTGCTGGATGAGAAGAAAGGGCGAGGGAGAGGGAGGACGCACATGTCGCGGTTGCCGCCGACCATGCGGTGCACGTCCGTCTCGAGGAGGCCTGCGTGCGACGAGCTCGAGTCAGTGACCGCGTCGACAGGCGCGATGTCGCAGGAGAGAGTGGGGGAATGAGCGACGCACCGATGACGTCGACCTCTGCCGTCCTGAGCATGTTGGCCATCCTCCTCCCGCTCTCCCACATCTCGCCGTCGAGGCCGAAATGGACGGTCCAGATGCCCGCCGTCACGAGCCGCTCCTGCGCGTGGTACGGCACGCCCGGCGCGTAGTAGCCCGGCGCGCGGTACACGAGGACGGCGACGCCCGCGAGCGCGAGGACGAGCGTCGCCGTGCGGAGCGTGCGCGCCGTTCCTCGCCTTCCTGACGCTCCCGCAGCTGCTCCCGCCCCACTCGTCGCCGCCGCTTGCCGCACACGCGCCGCCGGCCACAGCCCGGCCGCGACGCCCGCCATCGCGAGCGCGAGGACCGTGCCCGTGCGCTCGCGCAGGACCGACCCGGCGGGCACGAACGCGTACGCGACGGTCCACGTGCTCGCGAGCTCGAGGAGCGCGTAGATGAGGAACGCGGCGGCGAATGGGGCGCCGGGCCCGGACGGGGTGTGCGAGGTGAGGGAGAGTAGGAAGGGTGGGAAGAGCGAGGCGAGGTAGGTGCCGAGGAGGCAGGCGGGGAGGAAAGACGCCCATGATGTCCGGGTGAGGAGGAGTGTGGCGCAGGTGCAGGCGATGGCGAACGAGGTGAGCGAGGTGCGGGTCGTGGCGGTCGACGAGGGGACGAGCGCGATGCCGGCGAGGACGGCGACGATCGTGATGAGGCCGTGCGGGAAGGCGTACGGCCCGGACGACGGGTACCCGGCCCAGGACCAGGCGATGATGGTGCCCGAGTCGGTAAAGAGCCAGTGAAGAAGGAAGAAGAGGGAGCCGAAGCCGAGCGCGGCGGTCCATTTCGCCGCGAGCGACGGCTTGAGCGGCATGGCTGGCGTGGCCCACGTTGATGGCGGCGATGAAGGTGATGTTGACGACAACGACGGCTCGACAGCACCGGTTGACGCCGCCGCAGGTGGCACGACCGTCGCCCGCCTCCTCGCGACCGCATCGAAGTACGCGAACGCGGCGAGCGCGAGCCCGACGCCGTTCCACCCGCCCGTGTCGTACCTCGGGCTCGGCGACGCACGCATGAAGGGCCACAGCGGGTTGAGGCTGAAGTTGGCGAACTTGACGACGAGCGAGACGACGAGGCCGAGGAGGAAGACCCTGCGGGAGGAGTGGACGAGGCAGGATAGGCCCGAGGGCATGAGTACGAGGACGTGGTAAAGGGCTGTGTGAAAGGAGAGAGAGGGACGCACCTCGCTCGCGCGTCCACCTTGTCCGCCTCCCTCCTGACGTCCCACCACCCGCCGACCGTCCCGCACACGGCGAGCCCGAGCCCGAGCGCCGTACCCCTCAGCCGCGCAATGCCGTTGCCGTCGAGCCACCTCGTCGCGAGCCCGACGAGTAGGCCGAGGTGCGCGAGGGCCGGACGAGCGAATGCTCGGGACAGGACCGGAAGCGCGAGGAGGATCGGCGACAGGATGGCGAACAGGAGGACCTCGTTCCCGCTGAGGCCCATCGACCACACCGACTCGTAGAAGATCATGGGCCCGAGGGCGACGAGGAGGGTCCAGAAGATGAAAGCTGTCGAGGGCGGGGCGGCGAGGGCGGGGCGGCGAGGGCAGGGCGGCGAGGGCAGGGCGGCGAGCGGGAAAGTTGCGTCGGGCACAGGGTGAGAGGGGAAGGTGAACGAGGGCGAGAGCGAGAGGGGAGAGGAACGAGTCAGTAACTAGGACGGGTTGCGTCCGTCCGAGAGACGAGGAGAGAAGGGGAGGGAGCGTACCGAGGTACACATCGGCGACAAAGTGCCTCGTCCTCGCCGTCGCCATCTCGACCCTCGCGAATGCCCGTGCGACCGGGCCCGCAGGCTTGCGCGTGCCCTTGTGGACGACGGGCGCGAGGTAGACGCCGTGCGCTCGAGCCTCGGGCGAGGCCGGCTGCAGGGCGAGCTCGAGTCCGGGCAGGCTCGATGATGATGATGACGAAGATGACGAAGAGGATGCCGACGAGGATGACCATGATGATGAAGAAGAAGAAGAAGAAGAAGAAGTCGGCGCGTAGTCGAGGATGAGGATGGCGTCGAACGAAACGTCGAGCAAGATGAGGGACCACTCGAACAGGGCATAGATCGAGTAGGCTCCAGGGACGCGGTACTGCTTGTGCTCGAGGTAGAAGTAGATGAGGGGCGCGAGTGTCGCGAAGAAGGCCGTGCCGAAGATGCGCCGCAAGGTCTTGGCGCGAGTGCCCGACGGGGTGAGGACGGTCCCGACGATCATGTACGGGAGGTTGAGGACGATGTAGCTGTGGCGTGCGCGACGATGGTCAATCTCGGGGAGGGCGAGGAGGAAGAAGGAGGAGGAGGGACGCACAGAACCATGAAGACGTCGTGCACGTCGCCGTGGTCACTGCTCGTGACAAAGACCCAGCCACCGCAGGAGATGGTGCGCACGACGGCAATGGCGGCAAGCGCGGCTGGAAGCGTGCTGTGCGGGTCGATGAATCGGTGCGAGACGAACCCGACGAGGATGAGGAGGAAGCGCGGGCCCGAAGTGAGGGCGATGAGGAGCTGGAAGACGTTGCGCTCGGGGAACCAGTCGCCGATGGTGCTGTCGGACGCGCGGCAGGGTCAGTGCGAGGCCACCTGGGTGCGACAGAGAGGGAGAGACGGACGCCGAGACGGAGGGCGCCCATTCCTGCGGGTAGCCGTACCACTGTGTATGCGCGCTCGGTCAGCGGGGAGTCTCTTGCAAGTCTGCGCAGGAAGGTGGCGGAGGACGGACCTGGTTCTTTACGATGCGGTGGTAGTGGAGAGCGACGCCGAGGACGAACGCCGAGGCGAAGGCGGCTGTGAAACGAGGAGGGGCGGTCAGCTCTTGCGGGGCGGCCGGTAGGGGCGGGATCAAGAGGACGGACCTGTCGAGAGTGCCGTGTGGAGCTTTGCGAGCGACTGGGCGTGAGCCTGCGGGAGGGCGAGGGAGCCGAGTGAGGACCCGCAGGAGTGGGGAGGCGAGGAAGGGAGGACGCGCCTGCAAGAGGGCGGCGGGTCGCGGTGCGTTGTTGGCCATGGCCGCTCAGTTGTGCGGGTGCACACTCGAGGTCGAGCGAGCTGAAGAGCGAGAGCCAAGCGGGACCCAGCGGATGGCAACCTCATCAGCTCGACCCGGGTCGTTCGCTCCCTCCCTCGCACCGCTCGAGCAGCCAAGCGCACCCGCAGCCACACACACCTGCCTGCGATTTGCACCACCCGCCATGGCCCCGTGCTCGCTGTGCCCACCCGCCTCACCTCGTCGCGCCCTCCTCCGCCGACCAAAGACCCTCCAGGCCGTCTGCAAAGAGTGCTTCTTCGACGTCTTCGAGACCGAGATCCACCACACCATCATGGGCTACGGCACCGCAGAGCAACTCGACCCCACCCGCCCTGGCCACAAAGCTCGACCTGGCCTCAAGAGCCTCTTCACCCGCGGCGAGAGGGTCGCCATCGGCGCATCTGGAGGCAAGGGTGCGTCCAACCCTTTCCCTGTCACCCTCTCGTACGCGTCGCAGGGTCGCGAGCGCGGCAGGAGCAGACGCCGCGACCTGGTCCTCCTCCCCTCGTCCCACCAGCGAGGCGGTGCACCTCGCTCCACCCTCGTCTCGGCTCGACATCAGCACCTCTCGCACCGCACGGCCCATCCTCCAGACTCGCAGAACACCATGGACTGACCGCCGCCCCCCCTCCTCGCAGACTCGACCGTGCTCGCCTACATCATGACTCTCCTCAACAAGCGCTACGACTACGGCCTCGACCTGTGCCTCCTCTCGATCGACGAGGGCATCAGCGGCTACCGCGACGCCTCACTCGACGTGCGTCCCCTTCTCTTCTAAAGTCTCCCTCTCCCTCTGTCGCCGGCGTCGAGCTGACCTTTGCCCCGAGCACCCGACGCAGACGGTCAAGCGCAACGCCGAACAGTACGCCCTCCCGCTCAAGATCCTCAGCTACTCGGAGCTCTACGGCGGGTGGACCATGGACCGCGTCGTGTCCGAGATCGGCAAGAAGGGCAACTGTGCGTCCTCGTCTTCCTTCCTGCAGGGGGGTCCGCGAGGCTTACTAGTGTCCTCCTCACAGGCACCTACTGCGGCGTCTTCCGGCGGCAGGCGCTCGACCGAGGCGCCGACTTGCTCGAGGTCGACCACATCGTGACGGGCCACAACGCCGACGACGTCGCCGAGACGGTCCTCATGAACGGTGCGCTCGACCCTCTCGCTCTGTCCTCGTCTCCTCTCTCTCAGGCGAGAGGCGGTACTGATTCATCTTGATGGTCGACGCAGTCCTACGAGGCGACATCTCGCGCGTCGCACGCTGCACGGCCATCACGACCGGCGGCGACAAGCAGCCGCAGCGCGACGACGGCCAGGACGACGCCGACCGCCTCGAGTCGCTCCTGCCGCGCACCATCAAGCGCAGCAAGCCGTTCAAGTACGCCTACGAGAAGGAGATCGTCATGTACGCCTACTTCAAGGTGCGCTCGCGCTCTCTCCTCCTCTTTCTCTCTCTCGCGCGCCGGCCTATTTTGTCACCCCCACTCACCCGAACCTGCCTCACCCTACCTTCTTTACCTCCTCCTCGCACCCGCACTCGGCGCCCCGCACGGCGACCGTCCTGCAGAAACTGGACTACCACTCGACCGAGTGCATCTACGCGCCCACTGCGTACCGAGGGTACGCCCGTGCGCTCGTCAAGGACCTCGAGGCGATCCGGCCGAGCGCCATCGTCGACTTGGTGCGTCCACTTTCGCACTCGTCGGCGTTCCCTTCTGTCCCTCGCCCGCCCTCTCTCTCTCGTCCCTTCACGCCAATCTCCCGCATATCTCTTCCTCGCATCTCGTCCGCCGCTTCTCTCGTAATCACGCACGACCTGACACCTTGCTCCGACCCGCAGATCTACTCGGGCGAGGCGCTCGCCTCGTCGCTCGCGCTCCCCGGTCGACGAGCCGGCGGCGAGTGGGACGCGCAGGCGCTCGTCGACGCCGCGCAGGCGCAGGCGGCAGACGGTGGCGCAGACGCGGCGCAGGCGGCAGCAGCGGTGGCGGGCGTGCTCAAGGGCCGGACGGCGGGCCGCAAAAAGACGGCGCAGGTGCAGCGTGCGTCCTCGTCTCGCTCTCTCTCTCTCTTCCCTCATCTCGACTCGCTCGTCGGGCACAGTCACTGACATCTCTCTCTCCCGCCCGCAGAGTCGTGCGCCCGCTGCGGCTCGATGACGTCGCAGCGCCTGTGTCAGGCGTGCATGCTCCTCGAGGGCCTCAACAAGGGCGCCGCCAAGGTCGACGTGCAGCAGCAGGCGGCTTGAGCCGGTGCAGCGTGACGGATAGAGCGAGGTGAGAGTCGACGAGGCGGTCCTGGGCCCCGGCGTGTTGTTGTAATCCGAGAGCTCGTTTCTGCAAGCTTGCGCGCTCGAGCAGGCGAGGAAAAACGTCGAGCGAGTCGTCGCGAGAGGGCTCATCGCCTGTGCCTGACGCTCTGATCGTGCTGCCTCGACGCTGCAGAAGACGGGCGAGGTGGCGTCGACGCCCGTGCAGGATGCCGAGAGGCTCGAGCGCTCGAGGACGGCCTTCTCAATCTGCTTCGGCGAAGCGTCCTGTCAGGCTCGCGCTCGCGATCTGCTGGAACTTGCCGCAGCTCGACTAGACGTCGTCGACCGCCGACTGAGAGCTGCACGATCGGCGAAGAAGGGGGGATCTCGTCTCGAAGGAAGCTTTCACCTCTCTCGCTAGCTGCGCTCGACGACGGCACGCGACAGCCACGACGGCCGGCTTCGTACGAGCAGATCAGGTCGCACAGGCGACTCTCGCGACCGACGAACAGGAGAGAGATGCGCGCGAGGGAGAGGGAGCAAAAGGATGTATTCGCAGGACGACGGGCCGAAGGCCTGCTACACAAGGGGGAACCGGGGCGGGGTCGAGCGAGAATCTGTGCGCGAGGACGGAAGAGAGTCAGTGCCGTGCTCGAGGACGAACTCGTGCCAGGTGCTGCTCCTCCTCGTCGCGCGTGCAGTTCAGAAAAGCCGATGACCTCATCGCGGCCACCCACATCCCCGCCCGCCCCTCCCCGCCGCCCGAGAGCGACGAGGACGCGAACGTTTCACCCCTGCCCCTCCCCGACCCGACGCCCCGGCACCGCCGCCGACCTTCCCAACGAGCCCGCCGACCGCCCTACCCACCCTCTCCTGCGCGACAGGCGGCCCGCGAGAGCAGACGAGTAGTCCCCGTGCAAGGGTTTCCTCGCCCGCCTCGAGAGCCTTGAGGCGCAGACAGGGACGGGCACAGGCGACCGACGGGACCCGACAGAGAGGGACCGACGACGACGACCGAGGCGCGAGAGAGCCGACAGGAGGACGAGGGGCTAATCGGCCCGACAGGACGGATGGCGCAGCAGGTTAAACCGTTGCGGAGAATGGATTGACAAGTTTTGCATCAGGGACACGCCGCCCGAGGGCGCAGTGGCCGCTCGAGGCGAGGAAGGAGGGGAGGGCGAGGGAGGGAAGGGAGGCTCACAGGCTGAGGAGCGGTGGTCGAGGTTTGCCGAGATGCGTCGAGGGAAGATATCTGTGGACAGCTGGGGCGCCGGAAAGGAATGGTCAGTTCCTGTGACGGGCACGCTGGGGTTGAGAAGGTCGGTGGGCCGACGACGACGAGTTGCCTCAGAATGAGGTAAAGCATTTGGTTTGGTCCATATATCCGCACGGTTTACTCGGAAGCAGAACTGATTGATGTTGTGGATACTCATCACTGGCGAACTCGTCGTCGTCGTCGGTCGTCGGGAGGGAGAGCGAGGGAGAGAAGACGGGGCTCACAGTAAGTGTACCGCGGCGCGCTGACGATGCCGACGATGAAGACGAAGAAGCCGCCGTGCAGATGAAGCGAGAGCTGTGGACGAGGATGAGAGTCAGTGAGGCTGGTCGGGGCGATTGCTCGAGGCGCTCCTTCTCCTGCTCGTCGCGCGGCTGCCGCTAGCCACAGAGGGCGTCGCGGTATGCGCTCAGCTGGTGATGCATGTGTTTCACGGATCTCCTTCACCGCAGCCTTTCGGTTGCTCCGGAGTTATTGGTGTGAAAGGCTTCGTCAAGGCGCGCCGGCGACGAGGTCGAAGGAGGGGAGGAGGGACAGGGGCGAGGCGGGAGAAAGGTGGGCGCACCGATGATGAGCAGTCTTGTCCCCCTCGCTGTCCTCCACCGTGTCGAGCTGACCGTTGACGAGCCGAGTCGAGGGCGAGCTGATGAAAAGAAAAGTTGCGGCGACGAGGGGCGGCCGTTGTGCAGCTGGATGATGTGCGCGAGCCGCGCAGTCGACGAGTTCAAGGCATCTGGGCCGGTAAAGAGGACCGCAGAGGGCGGACGGCGAGAGCGAGTGAAGGGAAGGAGAGAGAGCCACGGAGGGAGGAGCGAGACGGCGTAGAGCGATTTGGCCCACGACGCGAGGGTGCCGTTTTTGGGCCAGTCCCGCAGAACCATTGCACAGCTGTCCGCTGAGCGCAGCAGGACTCACTCACGGAGACGAGAGGAGGAGCAAGCCAGGTGCTTGTCGTTCCCCCGCTCGCTCGCCTCGTCGCCCTCGTCCTTGAACCCTCACATCGACCTGCCGACACCCTCTGCGCGCAAGAGCGAGCTCGCATGGCCGCCCAACTGCCGCCCCGCCCGACGCTCCTTGCCTCGCCGCCGTCGCTGTCAACCCTGCGCACCGCGCTCCGCTCGGCGACGCGCGACTGCCTCGACCGCAACCTCCCGCACGCCGCAAAGTTCGCAGGCCAGCTCCTCGCCGCACTCCCTGCACCCACACCGCGAGCCCGCTCTCCCGTTCAACCCCCGCCGCGAGACGACCGCCCCGGACCGAGTCGCTCAACGCCCCACCCCGCCGACCACGACCTCGCCTCGCCCCACGTCCACTTCCGCACCTCGACCCCGGTCAAACCCGCAGACGGCTCCTCGGCCGGCGCGCACCCGGCGAGCGGCGCACCAGGCGGCGGCGGCGGCGGCAACGGCGCGGGCGCACCTCGTCCGAGCCTCTCGGGCTTGCTCCCCCTCGGCTCGTTCCGCAGCGCTCGAGGCGGTAGCGCGCGCGACAGCCTCGGCAGCGTCCTCTCGATGGGCCCGGCCTCGTCGCCCGTCGTCGAGCGCAGCACCGCGTTCGACCGCCTCGACGACGACCTCGACGAGGACATGCACCCGGTCGCCGGGCCCTCGTCGTCGTCGCGAGACGCCGCACCGGGCCCCGCCGAGGCGTGGCCAGACGCCAATCACGCAGCGCGCCAAGAGTGGCTCGCGCGCGACGACGACGAGCAGGACCTGTACACGCTCGCGCTCGCCCACCTGCGCTCCCACGAGCTGCAGCGCACGGCCCACGTCCTGCGCAACTGCGCCGGCCCCAAGGCCAGGTGGCTGCGCTCCTACGCCAAGTACCTCGTGCGTCCCTCGGTTCTCTCGCCCTCGTCCTCGTCCGAGACGAGCCGCGACTGACCTTCTCTGGATCGTGTTCGCGCAGGCGGGCGAGAAGCGGCTGCAAGAAGAAGCGGGCGAGCTCCTCGGCGTCAAGGACCGACCGCAACCCAACCCGTTCACGCAAGAGCTCCTCGAGGACATGGCGAGTTGGGAGCCGGGCTTCCTCGAGAGCGACGGCTGGCTCCTGTACCTGTGCGTCCTCATCTTTCTCCTTTCGTCGACGTGTCCCTCCCTGACCAAGGCTCTTCTTGTCCTTCCCTCGACACAGTCAAGCCCTCCTCCTCTTGTCCCTCATGCCGACCGCCCCTGCGCCGACCGCCGCACGCCCTCTCGACGCACCGCCACCAGCGCTCGACTACCGCCTTGCCGCGCTCGAGACGCTCGTCAACTCGGTCCGCCTCGAGCCGTACAACTGGAGCGCGTGGCTCAAGATCGCCGACTGTCTCGACGGCCCTGAAGAGGTGCGCCTGCGGCGCCGTCCTCCCTCCCTCTCACTCTCGCTCGAGCGAGTCACTCACCTTCGTACACCTCCTTGCGCACAGCTCGAGGCCACCCTTCCCTTCCTCCCTCAGTGCTACCCTCTCCTCCTCTTCTACGTCCACGCCACCCTCGAGATCCACGCCGCCGGCGACGCCTTGCACGACTGCCTCGACGAGCTCGAGGCCGTCTTTGGCGCCGACTGCTCCGTCATCACGGGCCTGCGCGCACTCGTGTACTACCACATCCGCGGTACGCCCTCTTTCTCTCTCTCTCGGTGTCTCTATCGCCGACTCGAGCCGTCACTGACCGACTCTCGTCCCCTCCTCGCGCAGAGTTTGACGATGCGACCGCCCTGTTCGCCACCTTGCGCAAGTCGGACCCGTACCGCCTCGACGACATCGACGTCCTGAGCAACATCCTGTACGTGTCGGACAAGCGGCCCGAGCTGGCGGCGCTCGCGCAGGAGTACACGCGCCTCGACCGCACGAGGCCCGAGGTGTGCTGCTTGATCGGTGCGTCGGCGACGTTGCTCTCTCTCTCTCTCTGTGCGTCTCGTGCCTGTCGACGACACGTACGAGGCGCTGCGCATCTCCCGCAGCTGCTCATGCCCGTCCTCGCGCCCACAGGCAACTACTTCTCGCTGCGCCGCGACCACGAGAAGGCCATCCTGTACTTCCGCCGCGCGCTCAAGCTCGACCGAGGGTACCTGTCGGCCTGGACGCTCATGGGCCACGAGTACGTCGAGATGAAGAACACGAACGCGGCCATCGCGAGCTATCGGCGGGCGGTCGGTGCGTCCACGCTCTCTCTTTCCCCTTCTCTCGCGACAGCTCGTCGGCGCGTGGCCGGTCCGAGAGATCGGGACTCGTGCCTTCTTGCAGCCTTTGCGACGAGGGCTGACTCTCGTTGGCGTACCCGATCCGCAGACGTCAACCGCAAGGACTACCGGGCGTGGTACGGCCTCGGGCAGACGTACGAGCTCCTCGGCGAGCCGTTCTACGCCGTCAGCTACTATCAGCGAGCGGCGGCGCTGCGGCCGTACGACGCGAGGATGTGGAGCGCCCTCGCGAGCTGCTACGAGAAGCTCAAGCGGTGCGTCGGGCGGTTCTCTCCTCCTCGTTCCTCCTCGACGGGCGTCGCTCGCCGGCCGCTCGCCTCGAGGTGAAGGTGACCTGCAGACTGACGCTCTCGCTCGTCTCGCAGCATTCCCGACGCCATCCGCGCCCACCAACGCGCCCTCCTCTCTTCCGAGCCCGGCGATGGCTCGGACCTCGCGCTCCGCATCGGCAAGCTCTACTCGGCGACGGGCCAAGGCGCACACGCCGCGGCGTACCACCGACGTGCGCTCGCTGAGGGCGTGCGCGGCGGCATGGGCGCCAACGAGCTCGGGCGCGTGTACCTCTGGTTGGCCAAGTGGGAAATGAGGAGGGCGCCGGGGCCGGCGGCTGCCGGTCGAGGCGGCGGCGGCGGCGGTATCGGAGAGGAGGACAAGGGAGGGGACCTCGGCAAGGCCGAGGAGTACCTGCGGGTCGTCGAGGGCACGCAGGAGTACCGCGACGAGGCCAAAGCGCTCCTCAAAGACCTCGAGGTCCTCATGCTCTCGCGCGAGTAGCCCGCATGCAACGTCGATGCACTCTGTCTCCTACTCTCCTCCTCTCGAGCCTTGCGCACACCGCACGGCTAGCTCGCGTCGCTCTCGTGTCGTCGTCGTCGTCGTCGCGAGCAACGTCAACACTTTCCGCCGCGAAGTTTTCTCGGCTCGAGCGCTTTCGGCGTACGAGTCTGTGACCAAATCAGAGCATGCGCCGTCGACAGGACTGCGAGCGACCCCAGGAGCTTTGTCCTCGGACTGGCCTTCGGCCCGCGGCGTGCCCCACCTCCGACACCTCGGTCTCCTCCTCCATCTCGCTCGCTCTCTCGCCAGAGCCCGTCAGCTACCTCACCAGCACCCGAGCCAGACGCTCAGCAACATCGACTCCGCCCTCCATCGCCCCCACCGCATGTCCTCGCCGCCCACGACGATGAAAGGTCTCGTCCTCCAGAAGACGTCCGGCGACCAGTGGAAGCCCGGCCCGCAGACCTGGCACCCGGTCAGCGTCGAGGAGCTCCCTGTCCCAACACCCACACAAGGTGCGCCCCCCTCTCCCTTGTTCGAGGGCGCGGCGAGCAATGACGAGGCTGACCGACTGCGCTCGACTCGCACGCAGACCAGATCCTCGTCAAGGTGCTCGCCTCGGCTTTCAACCATCGCGACGTCTTCCAGCGACAGAGTGAGTCCAACCGATTCCCCCAGCCGAGCGACGAGCGGGACGACCGCGTCGTGCTCTCCCACTCCCCGCCCATCCGCCTCACCGGCCAGTCACTGACTCTGGTCCTCCTTGCCGAGCAGGTCTCTACCCGGGCACCATCTTCCACACGCCCGAGACGCCCTCCGTCCTCGGTGCCGACGCCGTCGGCATCGTCTCGTCGCCCTCGCACCCGCTCACCGGCCAGCGCGTCCTCTTCTACCCGGCCGCCAACTGGCTCTCGTCGCCGTACGGGCCCGACGTCCCGGGCAAGCAGTTTGGCATCTACGGCTCGGTCAAGCAGACGGGCGGGCGCGGCACGTTTGCCGACTACGTCGCCGTCGAGAAGGACGACCTCGTCAAGTGCCCCGAGCACCTTTCGCGCGAGGAGGCGGCGACGGTTGCGCTCGGGTCCCTCACGGCCTGGAGGGCGACCTTCACCAAAGCCGACGTCAAGAAGGGCGACAATGTCCTCATCACGGGCATCGGCGGCGGCGTCGCCATCCTCGCGCTCCAGTTTGCCGTGGCAGCAGGTGCGTCCTCTCTCTCTCTCTCGGTCTCTCTCTCTCTCTCTGCGTCTCTTCGCGATCTTTTAACTTGACTGACGCTCCATCTCGCGACAGGCGCCAACGTCTTGGTGACGTCGTCGTCCCAGGACAAGATCAAGCGCGCCCAGGAGCTCGGCGCGAAGGGTGGCGTCAACTACAAGGACGGTGCGTCTCGTCGCCAGCCTCGTCCATCTCTCGTCGCGTTCAGCGAGGTGCACGTGCTTCTGGATTTCGGGGAAGTTCTGACCCCTCTCTACGCAGCCGACTGGCCCAAGCAGCTCCAGGCCCTCCTTCCCTCGTCTCGCCCTCTCCTCGACGCCGTCATCGACTCGGCCGGCGGTCCGCTCATCACGCAGCTCATCCGGGTTCTCAAGGACGGCGCCGTCGTGTCGTGCTACGGCCAGACGACGGGCAAGCCGATCGAGTTGACCATGGCGGCCGTTCTCAAGAACGTCGAGCTCAAGGGTGCGTCGGCGACGCTCTCTTGTTTTCTCCTTGGTCTCGCTCGTGCCGGTCGAGCGGCCCACCGTCTGGACAGAGAGCCTCGACTGACTTTTTCCCTCCTCCTTCGTGTCGTCCTCGCCCCTCACGCAGGCTCGACCATGGGCAGTCGGGACGAGTTCTTCCACGCCGTCGCCTTCATCGACAAGCACAAGATCCACCCGGTCGTCGACAGCGTCCTCGAGGGCCTCGAGCACGCCGAGGACGGGTTCCAGCTCCTCAAGCAGGGCGGGCAGTTCGGCAAGGTGCGCTCCCCTTTCTCACTCTTCCTCTTTCTCGCGGTCTCTATCTACTCTCTCTCCTCGGTCGACTGACGGACTTGTTCCCTCGCAGGTCGTCATCGACATTGCCAAGGACGAGTCGCCCAAGTTGTAGATAGAGAATGAAAGCCCGATCGTCAGTTCCCGCTCTGCGCGCCCGTCTACGAGAGCTCGAGTGCGGCAGGCCGATCGGCATCGACCAAAGTTGCTGTCGCCGACCGTCAATGCGTTTGGCGAGCGGGCGGAAAGGGCGAGAGGCTGCAGCTGTAGACGGCCGCCGCTCACCTCGCTCGACCAACTCGGGCCCTCTCGCCTGGGCCGGCGATTCGCGCCTCGCCCGAGTACCTGCGAACCTCAGCATCGACCACGAGCTGCACCCGCACCCTCGCGAGCGCTTCCCATCCGCGCAGAGCGCGTCGCGTCCTCATCAGCAACTCGCGTCGTCCGACCTCTCTCGACTGGTAGCAACGGTTCATGGGCCTGTTGGCCACGTCGTCGAGGACTATGGCAGTATCAAGGAGACTAGTGGGCCAGGCGGCTGCGCCGTGCGGGCTGTGGGCGACTGGTGCGTCCTCCTCCTCCCCGCCTCCCCGTGTTTGGCCCCCCTCTCCCTCTCCCCTCGCCCCCTCTGCTACCTCGCGACGCGGTCCAGGGGCCTTCGTGGACTGACCTGGTCACCTCACAGGCGGAACGGCTGCGCGAGGCGAGCAGGGCGGTCTTCTGGGCGGCGCGAGGCGGGCTCTCGACCTCGAGGTGGCTCATCTTGTCCTTTGTACGTCCCGCGCACTCTCTTTCTTCCGTGCAGGACCTTCGCGTGGGTCTGTACTCCACGACGAGCCGCGCACTGACCCTCTCGACCTCGCGCCGCAGGTTAGTCGCGCCCTCGATGGCACCTCCCCGTTCTCGGCCTCGAAAGCTTCCCCTCGCGCCCTTGCTGCGCCGCGCGACGGCACCTTTCTCTTTCCGAAAGCTCTCCTCGTCCCTCGCGAGAGTTCCCGGACCGCTCAGACTTCTTGTTCGTCGTCGCACTCGTCCCGACGGCTCAGCGAGTCGAGCCGTCGTGGACGGGTCTTTACGAGGCCGCGCCCGCCCTCACGTGCCCCTGAGGGCAGCGGGCGCACTGTGGTGAGCCGCTCGCACGGCGCGGACCCCTGCGGACCGCCCGTGCGCCCGGCCACCTACTAAAGACAGGGGGATCCTGCGCACCCTCGCTCAAACGCTAGCTCTTGATCTAGCAGGGTTACGGTGTTCTGCTTGCGCGCGATCGAACGAGGAGGTGTCTGCAATGAGATCGAGCGCTTCTCACGAGCCAGTTGATCTTGTATTAGACCGCGAGTTAAGGCTCGCACTGCCCTTCTCAAGTCAGTCTAGGAGCGACTCGAGTGCAGCTCTTCCGGTCAGCTCCGCTGCTCGCGGGCTCTCTCTTCTTCGAGTCTCTCCGAGTCTCCCACGAGCGAGAGAGTCTGCGCTGTGCCCACACTGCGCAGCCTTGCCTCCAGGTCGACCCGCTCCGTCGCCTTCCTGCGTGTGCTCGCTCCGCGACTTTATGCTCTCGTTGCTCGCGCACCGTCCCGTTCTCAACTGCGCTTGTGTCGTCTCGTACTCAAGCCCGCGACGAGCCGCTCTCGACCTCAACGTCGAAAAGCTCCTCGAGCCTGAGCGTACGACGCTGCATTCGCCAGCCGGCGGCGGCGAGGCCCTTAAGCTTCGCGCGCGAGTCGACTACGCCCGCCACGCAGCTCGCAAGGCTCGCGCTGTTCGGTGCGAGGGGGAGCTTCACTTTCGCGGTCGTTCTTTCGTCCGAGCCCGACCGCACCCGTGTGGCTGTTTCGCGCGATTCTGTAAATCTCGTCGAGCTCGCCATGGCTTCTCGAGCGAGCAGTATTCGCGAGAGCTTTCTGAGAGCGAGAGCCGTCAAATCGTCTCGAGCGGTCGCGCGCCACACGGAAGCCCGCGCACGAGCGAAGCACGCCAAGGTTGGATCGCTCGAGCCTGCTCCGCTCGCGCACTTCCCTCGAGCCGACCATCGCGAGGCAACAAGACACGCAGCAGCTAGAGCGCTCAGCAGAGATGTGAGGGAGTCTCGAGCATGTGGCAGAGGTGCGAACGAGGTGCGAGCGGAGCAAGGCGCCGAGGAGGAGGATGCTTTCGCAGCTTCGACGTCGTCGACGACGTCTCGTGCAACGCGAGTGGAGCACTCTCGTAGGCGACAGGAATGGCTCAGACGACGTGAGCTGCTCGAAAAATCGGCAGCACGAGAGGAGCTTTCGCCGACCTCGACGCTCGGACCCGGGCTTTCGGTACTCACTCGCTCGCTCGCGCGGGAGAAGGAACGCTCGGCATCGAGACGATGGAAAGCCTCAATCATCGCTGTCGATCTCGAGCACCGTGGTACGACCCCTCGCCCCTGCGCCGCCCCCTTTAGCTGGCGCCGGGCCCGGCCTCGCGCGCCCACTCGCACCCGCTCCTCCCGCCTCGCGCTTGACGACGGGCTCCTCGTCGTCGTCCGAGTCGAGCTCGAGCACCTCGACCTGCCCGCTGAGGCCCGTCGTGCCTCCCGCACCTGCTGGCGCCGTTCGGCTCCCGCTCGAGCGCGGCTCCGGCTTGACCCGCTGCGCCGATGCGGCGCCTCTCCTCGTCGGCGGCGCAGCCCGGGCCGCGCCCATGGCCTCCTCCTCCATCGCGCGCAACGCCTCCTCCTCGTCGTCATCGGCGGCGGCCATGAGGAGGTCGTCGTCGTCGCCAAAGTAGTCGGACGATGGGCTCTGCTGCTTCGGCGGCGGCCCAGGACGAGCGACAGGCGGCGAGCGGCGGCGAGGGCGAGGGCTGCGAGCAGGCGGGACCATGTCGGCATCTTGGGCAGGTCCGGCGCCTGCTGCCGCAACGGCGGGAGGAAGATCGACGCCGGGAGGAGGAAGGGGATCCATGCTGCGACGATTTTGACGGGTCAGGCCCTGTCCAAGGACAACATGCGCTACAGAACGACGTTGAGGGGAAGGAAGAGTGAGACGGGGACGCACCCGACGCGCTCGCGAAAATCGTTCTCGAGGTACCACTCCTTGTTCTCCTCGAGCTCCTCGACCTGGTAGCCCTTGACGACCGTGTTGTCCCGCGTGAGCATGAGGATGCCGTTTACGAAGGGAACGTCGTGGACGAGGAGCTGCGACGCGGAAAGAGTCAGGGCTCGCTCGCACACGGTACGGGAGAGCGCAAGGGAGAGCGCAAGGTAGAGTCGAGAGGAGCTCACCTTGGTGCCGAGCTTGATGTCCTCGAGGCCGAGCCCGTCGATGCGCTCGCGCTCGAACGCCTTGACCTCTGTCTCGCCGTCGGTGAGGAGGAAGCTGCCGTTGCCGCGCGGGAAGACGGGCGCCTTGGCCGCCGGGAGGACGGCGTCCTTGTTGTCGGCGTCGCTCTGCTCCTCCTCGTCGAGGCTCATGATGCGCCCGTCGCCTTCTCTCCCGGCGAGCTTGCGCACCTCGCGCTTGTCCTCGAAGACCTCCCTGCCCTGGATGGCGGAATGCGCGGCGTCGCTGACGCGCTGGACCTGGAACAGGACGGCGCCCTTGCGCACGCCGGCAAAGAGGATCGTGTGCGCACTCGCAGGCGTGCGAGTCGTGAGGGCGGCGCGGCGTGCTGGGGGTGTGGGAAGGCAGACCGAGGTCGACAGGTCGGACGACAAGAGCTGGACCTCGACGGCCTTGATGAGGCCCGGGGTGGTGGATGCGGCGGGATCGGACTCCTGTGTGGTCAAGGGTGAGTCGGCGAGCTGCACGAGGTTCCCCCAACGCGTGTCCGAGGCGAGAGAGGTCGACGAACCTGGAGGTACTCGACGCAGGCTTCGAGCCACTCGGGGTTGAACTGGAGCGTCGGGTAGCTCGAGCGGTACCAGGCGTGCAGCGCAGGCGGTATCGCGGGCATACTCTGCCTCGCAGCTGGGCGAGTGAGCGTTGAGAGGAGCGAGACGAGGAAGAGGTGGGGCCGGGCGACAACGACGAGCTCGCTCTCGTCGGCGCAGCTTCCTGGCGAGGCTTTGCGCGTACACACAAGGCTCTTGCAGCCTCCGTGACCAGCAGCCTCGAGAGAAAAGCCAAGCTCGCAGGATGCTCGAGTCGTTCGCCGACCTCTCGGACCTCTCCTCCTCGCTCACGGCGACGAGAGCTCGACAACGCGGACTGGTCAAGCTCTATGTGCATGCAGCAAATGCGCGCATCGAAGAGCGCATCAAGCGTCTCCTGCGAAGTGTCTGTTGGGCCCTCCCTCTCCTCCTCCCGGTCCCGCTCGCGCCTCCTCGACTCGCTCCTCCTGATCCCGTCCTCGCTCGACGGGCATGCGCCGCCGCTCTACGACGCCGGCGGAGCACCGCCAGCACGCGAGCGCAGCGCGCCGTTGCCCTTGCCGGCCTCCTCGTCCTCGACCTCGCGCTGGCTGATGAAGCCCTCGGCGAACCCGCTCGCGCGCTTGAACGCCGGGTCGTGCTCGCGCGCATCCTCGTGCGTCTTGTCGGCCGCCTTGGCCGCCTCGGCCGCCTTGGCCTTGACCTCGTCCCACGGCACCTGGGTGTACAGGACCGGGTCGGCGGCGGCCGGCGCAGGGTCGCCGGCGCCGGCGGGACCGTAGATCTCGAGCTCGGCGAGCGCCGTCTTGAGGCTGACGATCCACTTGTTGCGGCGCTGCGTCTTGAGGGCGCCGTTCTGGAAGTTGCTCTTGTAGTTGATCGGCGCCGAGAGCGTGAGCTTGCCCTGCGACGCAAAGTCGACGATGCTGATGTCGATGGCGGGGATAAAGTCGCGGCGCTCCTGCTCGAGGAACTCGAGCATGCGCGCACGCAGCGCCTCGATCTTCTCGAGCGGCGTGCCAAAGTCGACGTCCCACGTGTAGCTCTCCCAGATCGGGCCCGAGCGGCGGTAGCTGCAAGGGGGGGAGAGGGCGCTCGTCAGGCGCAGGCTCTTTCGCCGACGAGGGAGGGAGAGAGCAGGACGCACTTGAGGAGGAACTTGGTGTTGAGGAGCGAGTGCGGCGCCTGCGTGACGGTCCCGTCGACCTTCTTGAAGATGCTCGACAGGAGGTGCATCTCGAGGACGATGTAGTCGACGGCGTCGATCGAGATGCGGTCGCCGACGTCGTACGGGTGCTTGATAAAGAGGAAGATGATCGACGCGAGGATCTCCTGCATCGTCGTCCCGATGAGCCAGGACAGGCCGAGGATGAAGGTGCCGGCGCTGCGGGACGACCTCGGTGTCAGTTTGGGGCGCACGACCTGGACGACGTGCGGCACGGGACGCACCTCGCGATCATCGTGTTGAAGCTCGCGTTGAGGAGGCCGGCCTCGATCAAGAGGGCGACGATGTACCACACGGTCATCAGGATGTTGTCGAGCCTGCAAAGGGAAGACGCGCGGCGTCAAGGGCGGCCCAAACGTCGGCGCGAGACAGAGACAGAGAGGAAGAGAGGGGACGCACCTGCCGACAGCCGAGTCGATGTCGCGCATGCTGCGGGCGAGAGCCTGGCGCTCGCGGTGGATGTCGAGGCAGGCCATCTCGACCTCCTCGAGGGTCGCGTCGCCGTTCGAGTCGCGGTCAAAGATGGCGAAGGCCTGCAGGTCGGGTGGAGGACGTCAAGGTGTGAGTGTCGGCCGGACTGAGGCAGACGAGGCGAATGAGAAGGAGGAAGAGGGACGCACCCGCTCGGCCTCCTCGCGCGACCTGAAGCACCTCGAGATGTCGGCGAGCACCATGCCGTCGCGGTACTTGGGCGCGAACGAGTAGTAGATGCGCCTCGCGAGCTGCTTGGTCTTGTTTGCGCTCTGGAGCGCACTCGTCACCATCGACGGGGGCGAGTTGGGCTGCAGGACGCGCTCGCCGGCAATCTCGCTCGCGACGGTGCCGATGACGGTCGTCGCCGTCTGGGCGGCCTTTTGCGCACCCTTGAGCGCCTTCTTGATGAGGAGCGTCGGGTCCGACGTCTGGCGCTTGTTGCGCGGGCGGCCCATGGCGCCGTCGAGCGTGTCGGACCGGCCGATGTCGCGCGAGCTGTAGGTGCGGCGAGATGGTCAGTGTCGTCGTCTCGACGAGACGGAGGAGGCTGAGACGAGCTCACTTGAGGTAGAGGGCGATGAGGGACGAGATCTGGAACTTCTGCTCGACGATGCGGTCCTCGTACGAGCGCTTGTGGAAGTTGTGGGCACTGTGGGACGAGGGCAGGGGTCAGTCACCGTGTCCGACAATGTACACTAGACGGCGAATCTAGTGTGCGAGAGGCAGAAGGCGAGGCTGACGCACATGATCTGGACGATGAGCTTCTCGACGAGGAGGATGACGAGGTTGAGGAAGATGCCGAACAGGCCCTGCGTGATGAGGCTGAGCGTCGACTGGGACGGCACGGTGCCGTCGGAGCCACGAACGGCGCGACCGTTGACGAGGGGCAAGAACGAGATCCACATGGCTGCGTGGCGAGGGACCGAGCGAGTCAGTGTCTCGAGACGGCGGCTTGGACGACGACGCGAAAGGCCGAGACGCACCGAGAGCCCATCCCGCGAGGCCGACGTAGAAGCGGACTGCCTTGAGGTAGGCGATGTAGTGGCGCAGCTCGGGCGCGACGATGCCGAGCGTGCGGGTGAGGACGGCAGGAGCCATGCGGGCGCCTGCGCAAACAGAGGGTTGTCAGGGCTCCGGTCGTTCGGTCATGCAGGAGGAGAGAGGAGAGATGAGGGACGCACTGAGCGCGGCGGCCCACCAGCCGACCCAGACCACCGTCAACCAGCACGACCACCACTTGAGCGGGACCGACCAGACCTTGGCGTCGGGCTTGGCCGTGAACTGGACGATGCCGGGGATCCACAGGAGGGCGAGGACGGGGACGATGTAGATGCTGCAGGTGGAGCGCGTACGGGAGAGGGCATCGTCAGTCGTTGGCCGGGTCGAAGAGGGAACCGGCGAGGACAATGAGAGAGAGGGTGGACGCACATCCAGCGGACGATGTAGTGCGAGTTGAGGACGGCAAAGAAGGCGCGCGAGAACCAGTTGCCGTTGGTCGGGATGAAGTCGCCGTCGGCAAACTGGAGGTTCGGGTTGCTGCTCGCGGCCGACGTGTACCCGCTCGCCTGGTTCGAGTCGCCGAGGCGCCCGTACGGCGAGTTGTTCTGGCCGGGGCCCGCCCAGTTGCCGAGCCCGCCGCCGCGCGAGCGCTCCTGGCTGCGCGAGCGCGGCGTGTTGTACCCGCTCCCGGGCGCGCTCCCACCGCCGTTGCCGCCCTTCTCGCCCGAGCCGTACTGGCGCTCGGCGCGACGCGACTGGCGCTCGTCGCCCGTGTCGGGGAGCGGCGCCATGGTGACGTTGGGGCCGGCGTGGACGGGACGCGAGTCGAGGTGCTTCTCCGGGTCGCCGTCGACGCCGGTCGGGAGGTAGGCGCCGCCTGCGACGCCGCTGCGGAGCTGGGTGCGCGAGTTGTGCGTCGACAGGCTCGTGCGCGGGATCGAGCGCGACAGGTCGCCGCCGTCCTCGCTCATGTCGAGCGAGCCGGCCTGGCCGTGCGGCGACACGAACGACGACGGCTCGCCGAGCGGGATGGCCGTGTAGGGCTCGTCCGGAAAGTAGTCGCCGCCGTCATCGTGGTCGTGCACGCCGCCGTACGCGCTCTGGTGACCGCGGCCGTGGCCGGCAAAGTCGTGGGCGGCGAACCCGTCGCCGCCTTGCTGAGGCGAGGTGCCGAACGCGAGCGGGTCGGTCTCGGCGGGGACAGGGATCGACTGGGTGTAGGCCGGGTGCACGGCCCTGGGCGGGCTCGGGTCGGGCGGGTACGAGGCGTTGTTGTTCGAGGCCGAGGACGGAGCCGGGACGGGGGCCGCGAGAGGGCGAGACGACGAGCGCTCGTTGTGGCCCGTCGCCATAATGGTCGTTGGCTGGGTGGGGAGGTGGTGGTCGAGGTGGAGCGGCGCGAGTGGCTGAAGGCTGGCTGCTGCGAGGGGAGCGAGGGTGGGCGAGCGGAGAGGGGGCGGTCGCTCGCGGGTCGTACAGGCGTGCGGGGCGTGGTCGAGGTCGTCAAGGGTAGTGGTCGTGGGTCTAGCGTACAGCTGGTCGCAGTCGAGAGGTGGCCGCAGAGGAGCGGGAGGCGAACCCTTTCGAACTTCCTCCTCTACCTCGTCCAACCTCGTCGTCAGAGGCCCTTTCTCGCCCGCCTCGGCATCTTTTCTCTCTTGCGCATCGACAGGCTCTGCTCGATGCTCGCGTAGACAGTGTGTGCAGCAACAGCGAGCGAGATCTACTCTGGGCCACGAGCCAACGCCCACGCCTCGTCCCTCGAGACCGCGAACCCTCCGCCCAAACCCAGGCCGCTCTTGCCCTGCATGCGCAACGAGAGAGTGTCAGCGCGCCGTCCACAGGTACGTCGAGGCGCGGAGACACAGGCCAAGCCTCTGCGTCGCCGAGCCATGATGGCAAGGTTCGAGGGAGCTCGACCGAGACGCCGAGCTGCACGCGCACACCGGGGGCGAGAGAGGGACGCACCGTCTTGACGCGAGCGACGACGGGCTCGTGCAAGCCCTGGCCGGAAAGTCCAATCTGGCCGCCGACCGTCCATCTGCGCAGGCGCGCAAGGTCAGCTCTCGGCTCGCTCGACGACGACGAGAGAAAGGGAGCGAGCGACGCACCCCATCTTCTTGAGAAGCGCAAAGCCGACGTTGTCCTCGCCAATCTTGTCCGCCTGCACGAGAGGGAGGAGAGGCGAGAGTCAGTCCGGGCGGCTGAGAGAGAGAGAGAGAGAAGGAGAGAGAGAGGGAGAGGGTGGACGCACCCCTTGGCCGACGACGGCGCCCTCCGAGTTCTTGCCGAGCTGGTCCCGGCGACCACCGCCACCGCTCTTCTTGCCCGACGCCCCCTCGAGCGCCTTCCACAGCCCGCCGACCTTGCCGCGGTACTTGCCCTTGCCCCTCGGCCCACCCCAGTCGTCGTCGATGCCGTCGAGCTCGTGCTCGCCGTCGGCTGTCCCGACGATGGCCCGCACTCGCCGCTCGCTGACGCCGACGACGGTCGTCTTGGACGTGCGCTCGAGGACCGGGAACCGGTTCTTGCCCGAGCCCATCGAGCGCGACTTGAGGCCATAGACCTCGGCGAGGAGGTGCACGGCGATGCGCGCCTTCTTGGCCATGGGCGGCAGCGACATGGACGTCGAGCTCAGGTCGGTCACGATAAAGTGCCGCATGCGCGTGTTGATCGCCGCTGCGTCGTTGTCGTCGTCGTCGCCCGAGCGCGCGAGCGACTTGGCGCCGGCCTTGCCGCGCGAGTACGAGCCCGCCTTGTCGCGGTACGTGTCGCGGAACTCGGCCTCGCGAGCAGCGGCACGCTCGGCGGCACGCTTGGCCTTCTTGGTCGCCTTCTTGGACCGGTCGAGGTCCCACTGGGCGGCGAGCTGCTGCGAGAAGGCGCCGTTGAACGTCTTGTCCTTCTTGCGCTGCTTCTTCGAGGCTGCGAGCGCATGGGGAGAAAAGGTGTCAGTACGTGTGGGGACAGACAAGGCCGCGAGGGAAAGAGAGAGAGAGAGAGAGGGACGCACGTTCACCGAAGCCGGCCTCCTCCTGCTCGGCGAACATGGCCTCGACAAGGTCCTCGTCTAGGTCGGCCGCCTCATCGTACAGGTCAATGTCGTCAAAGTTGCCCTGGCTGATGGCCGTGAAGAGCTTGTTGCGCTCGCGGCGGTTCGAGCGACGGGCGGCGCGACCGCCTTGGGCGGTCGACAGGAGGTCGGCGTTGAGGCGGACGGCGGCCTGCGTGACGAGGCGGACAGTCAGTTCGCGTATCGAGAGAAGGAGGAAGAGAGAGAGAGGGAGAGGTCGGGCGCACCTGGACCTGCGAGATGTAGTCCTCGTCACGGTCGGCCCACGAGTCGTTGCCGGTGAACATGACCTCGTCGCCGTTGCTGTCGCTGTCGCTGCTGCTGCTGTCGACGACGTGCGCCTTGCCCTTGCCCTTGCGCTCGCGGGCGCGCGCCTTCTTGCGCTCGCGCTCGTCCTTACGGCCGCCGGACCCGGCCGGGCCCATGCGCTGCATCGAGATCTTCTTGCCGGCGAGGAGGGCCGACTCGAACGCGTACAGTTCGGCGTCCGAGTCGGTCGACGACGACAGGGACGAGTCGATGGACGAGTTGTCGTCGGACGAGTCGACCGAGAGCGAGTGTTCGACACTGCGAGAGACGCCCAGGGTCAGTTCGCGTCAACGACAACGAGGAGAGAGAGGCTGGACGGACCGGCCATCTGCGTCGCCGAGCGAGTACTCCATCTCGAGCTCGTCGTCCGAGCCGAGCTCCTCGCTGTCGTCCTCCTCCTCCTGCGCGAGCCGACGGTCCTGCGCTCCCTCCGTGTCCTCATCGTCGTCCTCCTCCTCGCTCGCCGACGACGACCCACCCTCGCTCGACGTCCCCCACTCGTCCTCGTCGTCCTCGTCCTCGGCCATGCGCCGATCCGCATCGTCGCCGCGCCCGTGCTCACCGCCGAGCTGCCCGACCGCGCCCTCGGCGAACGCGGCGAGCACCGCCATGCTGTCGTCGCCCTCGTCGCCGACGTCGACGTTGGCGAGGTAGTCGTCCTCGGCCCTGCGGCGCTCGTGCTCCCTCGCGGCACGCCGGCGCTCGTCGTCCTCGCGCGCACTGACCTCGAGCGCGAGCGCGAGCTCGACCTCCTCGCGCGTCGAGCCGGCGGCGACGAGCCGCTCGAGCTTGTCGCGCTCGCGCTGGTCGGCGCGCTGGGCGCGCTGCGCCGCCTTCTTGGCGCGGCCTCGGGCGCCGGCGGGGCCGACGGGAGGCGGCGACGACGAGCCCCACTCGATGTCGCTGTCGCCCTGGCGGGGCTGACCGGGCACGTGGCCCTGCGCGTCGACCTGCTCGGGCTCGTCGTCGCTGTCGGCGACGAGCATGTCGTCGACGCCCTCGGAGCCGCCGCCCTGCATGCGCGCGAACAGCGCCGCGCCGTCCTCGCGGTCCTGCGCGCGCTCCTCCCTCGCCGCGCCCGCCTCCTCGTCCCCCTCGTCGTCGTCGTCCGAGTCGGCGAGCGTGCGCCCGGGACCGTGCCCGGCGAGGTGCGCGTTGCCGCTCCTCGGGTGCGCCCGGCCCGTCTTTCTCGCCGCGCGCGACGCCCGCTTGAGCGCCTTCTTGCTCTGCTTGGCCGGCTGCGCCGGCTGCGACGGGTGGGTCGTGCGGGAGCGCGCGGCAGGGGCGGCGGGGGCGGTCGTCGAGCTCGAGGCGAGTAGGGACAGGTCGGCGGCGGGACGAGGGACGGCGGCGGGAGGGGCGCGCGCCGACGAGACCGGGTCGGCGTGCGCCTGGGCGCGACGCGGGAAGAGGATCTGCTCCGAGTCCGAGTCGGACGCGTCGGACGAGAGGGGCGTCGACTGGTCGTGCGAGGCGAAGGCGGCGGGAGGGGCGATCGAGGTGGGGAGGTCGACGGTGACGGCCGACGCGGTGGTCGAGATCTCGAACAGGAGGGCACCGTCGTCATCGTCGTCTTCGGCGGCGTCGTCGTCGTCAGACGGGGCCGCCGGCGCGACGGCGACGGGTGCTTGAGGCGGAGCGCGCTCGACAGGTTTCCTGGCGCGTGAGCCGAGGCCAGGGTGCGTCGCAGGCTCGGCCGAGTCGGGCGCGTCCTCGAGCTCGTCGAGCGCCATGGTGGCGGTCGTGGCGGGCTCGGGCTCGAACGCCGTCTCGGGAGGAGGCGGTGCGAGGTCGTGCTCGGCGGCGTCGGCGTCGGCGCCGAGGTCGAGGTTGCCCACCTCGTCGGCGAGCGCACCCTCGACGCTGTGTCGAGGCAGGTGCTTCTCGCGGGCGGGAGGCGGCGGCGATGCTGCGCCGGCGAGCTCGAGGCCATGCTCGTCCTCGCCGCCGACCGTGCCGAGGCCGTCGCCAGCCGCCTTGACGAACTTGACGGGGACGAGGAGCGGGTTGAACGCGCCCGAGCTCATGCCGACGACGTGACGGGGCGTCGACGAGCCGCTGTAGGCGGCCCCGCCGCGCCCGCCGCCCCTCATGCCGCCGCGTCCTCCGAGCCCGCCGCGGTCGCTGGCGCCCAAGCCGGACCCGAGCCCGCCGCGTCCGCCGCGTCCGCCGCGCCCGCCGCCAAAGCCGCCGCCGCCGCGGGTAGGGTACGGCGCAGGAGCGGTCG
Organism: Rhodotorula graminis WP1; assembly: GCF_001329695.1. NCBI lineage: Eukaryota > Fungi > Basidiomycota > Microbotryomycetes > Sporidiobolales > Sporidiobolaceae > Rhodotorula > Rhodotorula graminis. The sequence continues at coordinate 180,039 of NW_017264936.1, forward strand.
GCGTCGCGCGGCCGCTCGAGGGCGCACTGCCGCCGCCGCGAGGCGGGAAGGGCGAGCCGCGTCCACCTCGCGCGCCCCTCGCCGGCCCGCCACGGGCACCGCGAGTCGGGGTGCCGTAGCCTGGCTGTTGAGCGGGCTGTACAGGTGGCTGGAAGACGGGCGAGGGGTTGAAGCCTGTCGATCGGGACGGGAGCGATGAGGTCAACGTGCGGCTCGGGGGAAGGTGGTGAGAGAGAGAGGGAGAGGGTGGGCTCACCGAGCATGTCGTCGCTGATCAAGTCGGCGTAGTCGAAGCTCGCCATCGAGTGGTCGACGCGCACTGGGGCTGCGCCACCTCGGCCGCGTCCTCGACCTCGGAAGCCACCTCGAGGGGAGCCGCGAGCGGACGAGTCGGTGTGTGCGCCTGTGCGGCCTCTGGGGTTGCCGCGAGCCATGTAGCTGAGCGTGTCGATGTGCTGTACTGGCGAACAGCTGTTGACGAGAGTGGAGGAGAGAGGGACCGGCGAGATGTCAAGCGACGACGACGACGACGACGCCTGGTTCCCTCGCTCTGCCGCACTCGCACAGCGTGCTCCTCCAGCTCTTGCTCTGTGTGCGCTCGACCGAGAGCAGCGCCCGCCTCGCCGCACCTCGATGGTCTCGCGCTCCTCCCTTGCCTCGTCCTCGTCGTCGACCCGAGGCGGCACTCTCGCTCCACCTGCCCCCGAGTACATCCTCAGAGGGCACAGCGCACCCATCTCGGTCCTCGGCTTCTCGCGCTGTGCCCAATACCTCTTCAGCGGGTCCGTCTGCCCCCTCCTCGTCGTCCAACCGACAGCCACGACCTGACCCGCCCTCTCCCACAGCGACACGGACGGCTTTGTTGCCGTGTGGGACCTGTCCACCTTCCGGCCACGGTACTTCTGGCGCGCGCACGATGCCGGCATCCTCGGCCTTGTCGAGCTGGGCGATCAAGGGCTCCTTTCGTCCGTCTCTCTCCTCTCCTTCCCTCGCCGCGAGCTTCGCCATAGTCACTGACTCTTATTGCGAGCACACAGTCACGGCCGCGACAACCTTCTGCACCTGCATCGCTTTCCCTCCCGCACCGACGCGTCGTCCATCGCCGACCATGGCGCAGCGACCGCCGTCCCGTCGCCTGCCACGCCGTCAACCGGCATCGAGCGCGCCTGGTCGCTCGACGTCAACGCCATGAGCTTCTGCCGCATGAGCGTGTGCCTCGTCGGCGGGAGGACGCGCGAGGCAAAGGGCAAAGAGCGAGCGGTCGAGCAGGACCGCCCGGACGAGGAGGCCCTGGTCGCGGTGCCGAGCTTGACCAAGGACGACTTTGTGCGTCACAGATCCTCTTGCACCATCTTCTGCATCGCCCGAAGTGGGCGAGTGCTGACTTGCCTCGTCTGCGCAGGTCGACATCTTCCACTATCCTTCCAAGGCTCGAGCGCATCGCTCGGTCGGCGCCGGCGCGTTCGTCGGGCAGAAGACGGGTGCGCCGACACGTCCTGCCCCTTTTCCACGCCGTTCGAGTGCCACTCACACGTTGCTCACTCAGGGACGGTCATGGCGACGCAGCTCTTCTACCTCGCGTCTCCCGACACTCCTCGTCCCCCTCGACCAGCCGTCGCCGAGCAGGCGCTCCCCACCGAGGCCGACGCAGCTCTTCCTCCACCTTTCCTCCACATCCTCATCGCCTACGAGTCGGGCCAGCTCGCCCTGTTCCGCTTCGCGCCCACCCGCACCTTCGACCTCGTCCCGACCCCGTCAACCTCGCCTGCACCTGCGCGGTCGCGTTCGCCTCTCTACCTTCCTCGACAAGGCGTTCGAGTTGAGGAGAGCGAGGGGTGGGAGCTCGTCTGGGTCGAGAAGGGCCACCGGGACGCGAGTAAGACCTCCCCTCGTGGTTCCCTCCCTCGTGCCGGACGTTGCCTGATCCTGCTCCCTCTCGCAGTCATGAGTCTCGCCGTCACGGCCGACCAACGCTTCGCCTACACCGTCGGCGCCGACCACCACATGGTGGCCTACCGCCTCGTCGACGCCGTGCGTCCCCTCTTCTCTCTTGCCCTCTCTCTCTCTCTCTCGCGCGGGACGCACGCCGACTGACCTGCTGTACATGCCGCGCAGAACGACGCAGAAGCCGGCCTTCCACGCTCACACACCGAGCTGACGGCGTCGGCGGGCAAGGCGGCTGTCGTCGTGCGCGAGGACGGCAAGGTGCTCGCGACGGCAGGGTGGGACGGCGAGTGCGTCCCGCTTCCTCGGTCCCGTTCCCCTCGGCGCGAATCGCCCTGACGTCGAGCCCCTCGTCGGTGCAGGGCGCGCTTCTACAAGGCCAAGACGCTCGAGCCGCTCGCCGTCCTTAGCCACCACCGCACGTCGCTTCAAGCGGCCGCCTTTGCGCCGCTCAACCCGACAGCACCATCGCCCGTGTTCAGCGACTGTCCTACCGACGACGACGACGACGACGAGGTGGCGGGCGGTGCGGGCCGCGCCGGCGGGACGAGGCGGGCGTGGCTCGCGACGGGCGGGCAGGAGGCAAAGATTGGGCTGTGGGAGGTCTACCCGCCGAGGCGGGCGGTCGCGAGGGCACCTTGACGACGGCGTCGACTCGGTGGGCGGTCCGCGTCGGCCTGCAGGACGGGCGACAGCTCGAGGAAACGAGGGCGGGTTCGAGCGCAGCCGAGTCGGCTCGATTTTGGAGGCCGGTGCAACATGAGCGGTTCGGCCACGAGGACGCCGAGTACTGTCTACGAGAGTGCTGCAACCGGCAAGCGAGCAGCTCAAGGGACGACCAGGGGAGAGACACGCCAATCGACCACGGCGGAGTTTCGTGCGAGGAGGTTGAGCTAGCCGCACCCTCGCCGCTGTCGTCCTCGAGCAGTCGCCTCTTGCTGTGCAGGTCACAGCTGCAGCGCGTCGCCTACAGCCCTCGAGCCCCGCCAGCCGCCTCGACAGCTCGGCAACCGCCTCATCGCAACTCGTCCCCGCCTCACTTCCCATCCTCGCCCACCTCGACACACCCGCCCAGAGCATCGCCGAGCACTCGTGCCGCGCTCAGCATCCACCATGACGCGTCCCCACTCGCCCTCGGGCCCAGCCACACTCCCCTCGACGCCCGACCTCGGCTCGTCCTCGTCCGCCGCCGCACCAGGCTCGCTCCGCCGCGACCACTCGGCGTACGACCTCCCGTCGCGCGACAGCGCCTACGCCGACGACAAGGACGCCGACCTCGAGCGCGCGTACCGCAGCGGCTCGACCTCGGCCCACTCGGCCGGCTCGCCGCTGCTCCCCTCGTCGCCGTCGACCAACAGTGCCGCCAAGTCGCCGCCGCTCCTCGCGCACCTCGGCGGCCTGACGCGCCGCGTCTCGCGGCGAGCGCTCCTCGCCGGCCTCGTCGGCCTCGCCGTCCTCGTAAAGGTCCTCGGCGCGGCGTCGTCCGACAAGCTCGGCGACGCCCCGGTCCTCGAGCAGCTGCGCAGCGCCAAGGAGCTCGTGCAGCAGTCGGTGGCAGATCGTTGGGCGGCTTTCAGGTGGCACAACGGGCAGGACACGGTCGAGGACGATGATTTCGAGTTCGAGCCGCTCGACCCGCTGCTGGTGCGTCCTCCTCTCTCCTCCCTCGCCTGTGTCTCCCTCGCGCCGCACGCTGACCCTTTTTGTCACCCACAGGTGCTCAACTACAACACGTCACGGCCGACGATCAAGGAGCAGCTCAAGCCGGGCTTGCGCTACGTCGCGACGATGGCGTACGGCGGTCACGGTGCGTCCCTCGCTTCGCCTCCCTTCTCTCAAGCCGCCAACTCATGCGCGATGCCCCCCCTGCAGCCAACCAGATGATCTCGATAAACAAGATGCTGTACTTTGCCAAGGTGACCGGGCGCGTCGCCATCATGTGCGTCGTCTTTTCCCTTCCTCCTTCTCGAGCCCTTTCCGAGCCCTGTCACTGACGACGTTGCTCCTCGTGCAGCCCTTCCCTCATGCCCATCCACATCGACGGCAACCCGGAGAACATCTCGAGCTTCTACGACCTCGGGCGCTTCTGGGCCGAGGCGCGCATCCCGGCCGTCCAGTTCGCCGACGTCAAGCCGATGGACCTGCGCAGCGAGCGGCCGCAGAACGAGCACCTCGCGTGCTGGTCCATCCAGGAGCTCCTCATCGGGTTCGCCAACCTCCAGGCGTGGTCGTTCGACCTGCACGACGTCTGGGTCGACCACTGGCCCTTGCCGCCGCTCGCCCGCGGCGGTGGCGGCTTCGACGTCGCGTTCGACGCCCTGCGCATGTTCGACTTTGACGTCGGCGCCAAGACGCGGTGGATCGAGCAGGTGCGGCGCGAGGTCCTGCCGCAAAAGGCGCCCGTCGACCCGGAGGTGCCGTTCGAGGGCGACAAGGCCAAGAACCTCAAGGACGGGTTCGACACGGTCTCGGCGGCGCCACCCGACCACCAACTCATGTGCTTCGACAACTCGCTCTTCATCGGGTCGGTCATGTTCCAGGAACCGCACCTCGAACCCGTCCCGCTCGAGCCCACCGTCCCCGGCGAGGGCCTCGACTGGGTCCACGCCGGGCAGTACATGCGCTTCAACCGCGAGGTCGAGCGCCGCGCCGACGACTACCTCATGGAGCTGTTCGGCGTCAGCCGGGCGAGCGAGATCCCGCCGTTCATCACGATCCACCTGCGCCGAGGCGACTTCAAGGAGTTTACGGGCTTCACCGCGCTCGACAAGTACGTCTCGGCGCTCGAGCGCGTCCAGGCCGCCCTCCAGAACCGCCTCGACAACCCGTACGACTGGACCGGGCCCGGGCGTTTCGCGTTCCGCACGTTCGACGGCCTGTCGGCCAAGGACTACGCCGTCGTGACGACGACCGACGAGCGCGGCGACACGCCGTTCGTTCAAGAGGTGCGCGCCCTCGGGTGGAAGGTGCTCGACCACGACGCGTTCGACACCAAGCGCAAGATGGGCGGTTGGTGGCCGACCATGCTCGACGCGGCCATCCTCGCGAGGGGCAGGAGCTTTGTCGGCACGCACGCGTCGACGTTCTCGCACATGGCCGGCTTGCGGGTCAAGTAGTACGTCCTCTCTCTCTCCCTCTCCTCGTTCGTCATCGTCGTCGTCGTCGTCGTCGAGCGGTCACTGACCCTCTCTCCCTCCCCTCTCGCAGCTGGCGTGGCGGACTGGTCGAGGTGGCGAGCTAGTCGTCGCGGTGCATAGACGGGCGTCGCGACCGCCTCCCTCCCTCCTTGTTGTAAACCTCGTTCCCTCGCATTATTCTCAGACCCTCTCCTGTCGCCGCCGGCGGACCGTCGTCGCCCTCGGCGTTCCTCCTCGCCGATCGCTTTGTCCTCCCTCGTCTCTCGCTCGCCTTCAGCTTCTCGCTCTCGCTCTCTCGCCTCGACGCCACCTTCGCCCCTCGCGCGCAGCAGGCGGTGTCGGCGCAGCTCGCTCTGCTTTGATCGCGAGGCGTCCTCGCGCTCGAGCCTCGCTCATTCTCACGGCTCTCGTCCAACATGCCGCTCGCCTGGCAGATGGGCGCAAAGACCTGGTGCGTCCCTCGCGTCTCTTCCTCTTTCTCGGTGCAGCAGGCCCGTGCTGATCACTTTCGCGTCGCGCAGGCAGCATCCCGAGGTGCATCAACGGTGGGTCGAGGAGGAGAAAGCGGTGAGCTTGCCGCCTCGCCTCGTGCGGACTCTCGAGTACGGCACACTGACTCGTCGTACCGACAGAGGGCTGCAGCCGCAAAGGTTGCGCGAGAGGAGGCCAAACTTGCCAAGGAGGTCGGGGTGCGTCTCGCTCGCCTTTTCGCGCCCTTTCCTGCCTCGCGGTACCTGACGACGCCTCTCTTCCGCAGAAAGAGCAACGGCAGCTCATACGGCGGCAGCTCGTCGACCAGACGCGTCAACAGCGCGAGGACAAGAAGGACGAGTAGTGCGTCTCCCTCTTCTTCCTCTCGCACTCTCTCAGACGAGCCGACTCTTCTACTTCCACAGCCTCGCTAAGCTCAAGGCCGACGTCGTACGCCTCGAGATGAAGCGCACCGGCGACGTGCGGGCTCGTCTCGCCCTCTGCGCCGACGCGCAAGACTGACGCCCTCGCCGCACAGACCCCCGACAAGCGCATCGCGCTCCACGACAAGGCGCACGCCTCCAAGCACGTCGAGGAGCGCGAGAAGGTGGTCGGCAAGGAGATAAAGTGGTCGGCGCTCGAGATGCTCGCGATCCGGGAGAAGGAGCTCGACGAGAAGAAAAAGGAGCAGGTGCGTCGCCTCTCTCCGCGCCTTGCCCGCCCACCTTTCACGCATTGACGCTTCGTACGCGCACAGGAGAAGCACCTCGCCGACCTGGCCGACCGGCGGCGGTGCGTCGACCGCCCTCTGCCCTTCCCGTCCTCACGACGGTCTTCTGACCATCCGGTCTCCCTCGCAGCCGTGAGCTCCTCGAGTACAAGCACGCCCTCGGCCTTTCTTCTTCGGCACCGCGCCCTCCTCATCGCCCGACGACACTCGCCAACCGTCCGCTGTCGCTCCTCGACGATCCCGCCTTCTGGCGCCTCGACGACGCAAATCGGCACCTTCTCGAGCTCATGCGGCCAGACGAGCGGGCCGAGTACGGGTTCGGGCCGTACGAGGAAGACGAGGTCGAGGCTGGCGGTGCGTCCTCAGCTTTCTCCCCTCGCGCCGCGCGGCCACTGACCTACTTTGCCTCGTCCACGAGCAGCCGCAGCGCAGCAGCACCCAAGCTTGCCGGGCGCTGTCCCGAGGATCAAGGAGGACCAGCTCGCTCGGCAGATCAAGAGCTTCACCTTCAGTGCGTCTCCCTCATCGTCGTCCTGGTCGTCCTCGAGTGCGCACTGACCTCCTCACCTCACAGCCGCCGACCCGAACCGTGCGCCCTCGTCCTCCTTTAACGCCCTCGTCAGGAGACTGACCTCTCGACACACAGCTACGACCCTCGTCTCGGCGGCCGACGCGCCCATCACGCTCTCCCTGCCAGTCGACGGCCTTCCCGACCTGTCGACCCTCACCGCCGACGACCGCCGCACGGCCCAGCTCATCGTCGAGGACGAGTCCAAGCGCCTACGAGACGAGCTCGCCATGTTCGCCATCGACGAGTTCGGCGCCAACGCGCTCGTCGAGTTTGACGAGAGCGGGCTCGTGCACGTCGAGGGGGAAGAGCTGCTCAGGGCGGGCTACGTGCGTCTCCTCTCGCTGCTCGCGCCCGCCTCGCACAATCGCGGGATAACTGACACGTTCCACTCTGCCCTGCAGGTCTACGAGCTTCGAGCGCAAGGCGTCCCCGCCGTCCTGTCGCACGCGCCTCGACCCGCACCTCACCACCCGCAGCCGGCCCGATACGCGCACTTTACCGCCCCTGCACGCCCGGCCGCAGCGCCGAGCCCCTGGGGCACGCTCGGCGGGTCGCTCGGCGGCCTCGGCGGCGGGAACGGCGGGGCAGGGTGGGACGACGAGCCGCTTTTCGGCGGGCCGGCGCCGGGCGCGGCGGCATGGGGCGCTCCTGCGGGTCGAGGCGGCGCAGGATGGGCAGTACCGGGTGTGCGGCATGGAGCAGGTGCGCTGCCGGGCGCGTGGGGCGGCGGCGGCGGCGGCGCGGTCTGGCATGGCCTTTCCGAACGGCCTACGGCCGGCTTCAGCGCCTTCCCGCCGCCCGACCCGCATCATGGCGCGCCGCCCGAGCTGCGGCACTTGCCGTGGGGCGCGCAGCAGTACGTCAAAGCGGTGCGGGAGCGGCGAGAGCGCGAGGAGCGAGAGTTGGCGGCGGCGGGTGCTGCAGGTCCGTTCCTCTCTTGCGCCTCTCTCCTCCTCGTCCTTTCCAGATCTGACTGACTCTTCCGGCGCTGCAGATGTCTATCACGACGCACACCCGCACCCGCACTTGCGCCCTCAACCTCAACCCGTCCACAACCCGTCCCTCCTCCAGCCCAACTTGGCTCGTTCCTCGCACGTCCTGTCGCCGCACGCGCCCGCCCTCGCCCCTGTCGCAGCCCGATCTGCAGCCCTGCACCGGGAGCTCGAGATGCAGCCGGCGACGGTCGACCCGGACGACGGCGGTGGCGGCGGCGGCGCGCTCGGCCTGGGAGGGGTTCGAGCGGGACTTGCCGCGCCGGTGGCGATGGCGCCTGCGCCTGCGCCAGCAGCCGCCTCCAAAGGCTGGGGAGGGCTCAAGTCGTGGCTCACGGGCGGCGGCGGCGGTGGGACGGGCGGCGCGGGCGCAGCGACGGTCGGGCCTGCTGCGACGGTCGGACAGGGAGGAGCGGGAGGAGCAGGAGCAGGGGCGGACTTGCGCGCCGGGCAGGCTTGGTAGACGATGACAGAGGCTTGTATTGACAACGAGTACAACAACGAGACGGCACTACACGACCGAGACGAGAGCGCGCGCCCCAAGCTCGCTCAGGCGGTCCACCCACCGTCGACCGGGATGACGGCGCCCGTAACGTAGCTCGCATCGCTCCCGAGGAGGAAGCAGATGACTTTGGCGACCTCGTCGGGCTGGCCGATGCGGCCGAGCGGGACCTGGGAGAGCGTCTCGCCGAGGCTCGTCTCGGATGCGTCGCTGAGGGCGTGCAGGAGCGGCGTGTCGATCGGGCCTGCGTTCGACGTACAGGAGGTGCAGGTCAGAGATGTGCTCGACACGGTGTGGGAGAGGGCGAGGAGAGAGAGAGAGAGGGACGCACCAGGAGCGACGACGTTGACCCGGATCGGCTGCGACCCGTACTCCTTGGCCATGGCTCGCGAGAAGCCGAGGACGGCGTGCTTGGACGCGCACTGCGGAGCACCGAGAGTCAATTCTCGAGTCACCGGGCGAGTAGAGAGAGGCACGAGAGAGAAGTAGGGACGCACATAGGCCGAGCTGCTGGCGTACCCGCTCAAACTTGCGTTGCTGCCAACGTTGACGACCGAATAGCCGCCGGTCGGCGGCTCGACCGACTCTTCGTCGGCGACGACGGCCGCCGCAAAGTACTTGCAAAAGGCGAACGTGCCGCGGGCGTTGGTGTTCATGGTCTGGTCCCACAGGTCGGGCTGGACGAGGTGCGTCTCGTGCGAGGGGAGGTTGATGCCGGCCGAGTTGACGAGGCCGTCGAGGCGGGTGAACGTCTTCTTGAACGAGCGCATGAGCTTGCCGACGCTCGCCTCGTCTGTGGTCGGGCGTGGGGCTGTAAGCTTTGCGAGCGCGAGGGTCGGGAGAGGGGGGGAGAAGAGGACGGGGGACGGACCGGTGACGTCGAGAACAGCGAACGCGACGTCGCAGTCTGGATGGGCCTGCTTGATGTCGCCGCACAGGTCGCGGCCGCCGTGAGCGTCCTTGTCGGTGAGGGCGAGTCGAGCGCCGGCTGCGGCGAGTTGGAGGGCGACGGCGCGGCCGATGCCGGATGCGCAACCACTGCGAGGGTTTGGGGGCAAGCGTGTCAGACTTGCTCGATGTGCTGGCGCAGGTGACTGCTCGCTGGGCGCAGGGGGACGAGAGCTGGCGGCGGTCGGAGGGTCCGAGTGGGGAGGAGGGCGGCGGCGATAGCGAGTCGGCGACGGCGGCCGTTCCTGGGCGGCACGCAGCTGCAGCGCGACCTTGCAGTGCGTCGCGACCCGCTGGACCGAGAAAGGACAGGCTGGCGCACCTGACGACGATGGCGCGGCCGGCGAGCGAGTTGGAGTTGGCGGCCAGAGGGCGAGAGGCGACGGCGGGTTGAGCGGGTTGGGCGTCTGGGTGGGTGGGCTTTGACTCGCCCCAGAAGAGAGCCTGCATGTGGCTCGGTGCAGCAGGTGCCGTGTGGGTTCTCGAGCGAGTCGAGAGCGGGCGATTCTCATCAGCTCGACGTTCATCGTTCCTCTCTCAGCGCTCTACCTCGCACTCGGCTGTACGAGCATGGCCAGCCCGCCTCCTGCAGAGCCCGCACCCAAGCGCCAAAAGGTCGCAGACCCCGACCTCCCCTTCCACCCGTCCCTCCTCGACCCCTCCAACGTCGACCGCCTGCGACAAGCTCACCACGACAGCACCCCGTACAAGCACGCCGTCATCAACAAGCTCTTCACAGACGACTTTATCAAACGCGCCCGCAACGAAATCACCACCCAGCTCAGCTTCCGCGAAAAGGAGACCGACATCTGTGCGCTCCTCCTCCCTCCCTCTCTCCCTCTCCTTCGACCGGCAGCTCACCCTCCTTCCCTCCCCTTGCAGACAAGGTGCACCGCACTCGACCAGCTCCTCTCTCTCGAACCCCCTCACTGACCCCTCGCACGCCCCGCAGATCAACCAGACGGGCGACCTCAGCAACCTGTCGGGCCTGCCCGCCGAAGAGCTCGCCGTCCTCCCGACCCTCCTCGAGCTGCGCGACGCCATCTACAGCAAGCAGTTCCGCACCTTCCTCCAGGACGTCACCGGCTGCGGCCCCCTGAGCGGCACCAAGACCGACATGTCATGCGCCGAGTACACCGAGGGTTGCTACCTGTTGAACCACGACGACGTGATCGGAACGAGGCGCATCAGCTTCATCCTCTACCTCGTCCTCGACGAGCCTGCGTGGCAACCCGAGGTGCGCCCCGCTCCCTCGTCCCTCCCTCTCTCCCTCGGCCGGCCAACGCGACTGACCCTTCTGCTCCCTGCTCGCAGTGGGGCGGCGCCCTCGAGCTGTACCCGGTCCTCGAGGCCGACGACGAGAACCCGGACCGCCCCAACGTCCCCGTCGCCAAGCCGTCCGTCGTCATTCCGGTGCGTCCCCCTCATCGCCATTCCTCCCTCCCGCCCTGTCGCTCACCTGCCGCACTCGCAGCCCTCGTTCAACCAGATGGTATTCTTCGAGGTGCAGCCGGGCCACTCGTTCCACTCGGTCGAGGAGGTCGTCGTCGAGGGCGACAAGCAGAAGGGCGGCGTCGGCGCACGCGTCAGCTTGAGCGGCTGGTTCCACAAGCCGGTCGAGGGCGAGGAGGGCTTCGAGGGCAGCGAGGGGTTCCAGGCCAAGAGCAGCTTGCAGCAACTCGTGCGTCTCGCTCTCTCTCGTACTCCTCCCCCCTCTCGCAGGACGAGCTAACGTGGCGAGCGACGACCGCAGTACGCGACGACCCTCTCGGCCGCCACGCCTTACGCCTCTCCCCTCCCCCTTCCCTTGCCGACCATGCCCTCGCCCGCCGACGTCGCCTACCTCACGCCGCTCATCAACCCGGCCTACCTCACGCCCAAGGTCGTCTCGCACCTGCGTACCTCGTTCTGCGAATCGTCGCACCTCGTCCTCGCCGACTTTCTGCACCCGACGCTCGCCGGCGAGCTCGAGCGCCTCATCCGCGAGCGCGACGCCGACATGGAGCGAGGTCGGCGCGCCGCCGTCGTCGGCGGCAGCACGACCAACAAGGTGCCGCCGCACGACGCGGGCGAGGACGCCGAGCAGGGCTGGAAGGTCGTCGGCCCGCCGCACCTGCAGCGCTTCGTGTCGCTCGCCGCCGACCGCACGTCGCGCACGTCGAAGCCGGACCGGCTCTCGGACCTCCTCCTCCAGGTCCACGACCTGTTCACCTCGTCGGCGTTCGCGGCCCTCCTCGCGAGCCTCACGTCGCTCCTCCCGACGGCGTACACGACCGCCGTGCGCCGGTTCCGCCCCGGGCTCGACTACACGCTCGCGCGCGGCGAGGCCGCCGCCGACGAGGGCGCGAGCGCAAAGCTCGACGTCGGCCTCGGCCTCACGCCGAGGTGCGACGACGAGGCGGACCGTGCGCTGTGGGAGGCCGGCGACGTCGGCGCGTGGGACATCTGGCTCGCCAACGAGGAGGGCGGCGACGAGGCGACGTACGGCGGTGCTGGAGCCGAGAAGAAGGACGCGCCGGCGTCGGGAGAGGGCGAGGCTGAGGAGCAGCAGGAGCAGGAGCCAGAGGAGGAGGACGACGACGGCCCGCTCCTCGCGCTCGAGCCCGAGTGGAACCGCCTGCACCTCGTCCTGCGCGACCCGGGCGTGCTCGCGTTCGTCAAGTACGTCTCGGCGCGTGCGCCGGCGAGCAGGTGGGACGTGGCGGGCGAGTGGGAGGTGCAGGGCGTCGAGGAGGACGAGGACGGCGAGGGCGACGAGCAGTAGAGCAAGGAGAACAACGCGATAGAATCTCTCTTGAGCGCACGAGAGGAAAGATGCTGTATGGGGTTGCGAATGCGCGAGAAGAGTACAGTTGGCCCCTCCCTCGTCCCTGCCCTCAGCACTTGCGCGAGATCCCGCGCCGTCGCTCCTCCTCCCTGCAGAACGAGGACACAGTCAGTGACGTGCCACTGAAAGAGAGAGGCTAGAGAGACAGAGAGAGGCTAGAGAGACAGAGAGAGAGGAGGATAGGGCGCACCTGTACTCGAACATGAGTTGGACGCCGACGAAGAGGCAGGCGCTCGCAAACACGAGGAAGAGCCGGCCTGCGCGCGATCCGAGCGGCCTATCAGTCTCATGCACAGCGACAGGCGTGAGCGAGCCGAAGGAGACACAGAGAGATGCGAGACGCACCTTCCCACCCGCCGAGCATGACGGTCCACAGCGCCTTGGCGCCGTCGACGCCGACGACGAACCCAATCAGGTTGGCCGTCATCATGAGGAGCACGTTGAAGACGCCGCCGAGTGCGGCGAGGTGGCGGTACCAGGGCTTGGCGCCGAACTGCGGGAAAGCAAGCGGGAGAGGAGAAAGGCGAAAGGGCGAGTGGAATAAGAAGGAGGGACGGGACGCAAGAGCGTCAGTCATCGTTTCGTGACACACCAACCGCCTCGACTCGTCGAGTCAATATCGACGAGCCGAACGAGGAGAGAGAGAGAGCGGCCGGGCGCACCTTGGACGCCGGAACGACCTTCCTCGCGACCATCTCGGGCAGGACAAAGAGCGTGACGCCCCAGCCCCACACGAGGAGCCGCAGGCGCAGGTCGTGCCACAGGGCGACGAACGTGAAGACGCCGAGCGTCGCGAGGACGGGCTGTGACGCGCCGCCGAGCGGGATGTAGAGGTACCTGCGAGGCAGCACGATGGGGAGCGTCAGGTCACGCTTCAAGGAGAAGGGGCTGGGACTACTCGTGACGTCGAGATGGGCGTAAAGGTGGACTGGCGTTGGGCTGAGAGAGGAGGGAAGGGAGGAAAGAGGAGGGAAAGAGAGAGGGGAAAGCGAGAGGGCGCACCTGACGATCCACACGTTGAAGCTGCGGTGCCAGCTCCTCCAAAAGCCGAGAGTCGAGTAGTTGTTGGCCATGCAGCGCACCATGTTCTCGGGCGGGACGATGCCGTCGAGGAGGGCCCACAGGCGGAAGAGGCGCCACGGGAGAAGGAGCTGCGGGCGGACGAGACAGGCTCAAGAGGGATCAGGACGTTGTGCGCGAAGGACGAGAGGTAGGGAGTATGGCGAAAGAGGTCGAGAGAGTAAGGAAGGAGGGAAGGATCGCGAGAGTGAGGGGAAAAGGAGGACGCACCTTGAGCCAGACGACGATGAGGTTCCAGAAGCCGACCATGGCGACCTCGTTGGCGCCCAAGCCCTCCCACCAGCCCTTGCCCGAGTCCTTGAGCGCGACGACGTACATCGAGTGCAGGACGAGCTCCATCGTCAAGAGGCACGCCGCGAACCGGACGGCGTACAGGACGAGCGCGAGCGGGCGCAGCTCGTCGGCCTCGCGGTACGACGCCGGGAGCGGCGGTGCGGCGATAGGCGAGGCCAAGTTTGACGCTGAGGAGGAAGGTGGGGCCTCGCTCGAGGGCGAGGGGAGCGGCGAAGCGCCGAGTGCTGACGATGGCGTCGGCGAAGGAGGAGCGGGCGCGAGCTGCCCGACAAATGACCTGTACGACATGATGGGGCCGGCGAGGTACAAGGGAGGGTACAGGACGTAGGCAAGGTAGAGGGAGAAGGTGTAGTTGCCGGCCGAGGGCGCAGGGTCGGGTACGGGCGCCGAGGTGGAGGTGCGAGAAGTGCGGGTGCGGGTTGACGCCTGTGGGGACAGGTGCAACCTCAGTCAGTACAGGCGCACGACAAGTTGCGCGCGCAGTAGTGACAAAGGCGAGCGAGTCCTGCCCGCACCTTTTCCATCGGGCTCGTCGGCGTCTCGAGGAGGACCGAGCCCTCGCCGAGTGCCGCCTGCTGCCGCGCGCCGCACGCCCAGTAGTACTCCATGTTGAAGCTGATAAGGCGCAGCATCGAGATGTTCCAGCTGATGTGCCACCGCGGGAGGAGGCCGCCGTAGTCGTCCTGGAGGGTGCGAGCGCGTCAGTCGGGGCCTCGATCGTCGAGTCTGAGATGGGCAGAGAGAGCTGGACGTACAAGCCAGGCGAGAGATGAGTGCAGGGACGCGTAGTGGTACCCGCCGCAGAGCTCGTTGGCGAACAGGATGACGAGGTTGACGATCCAGGTCGCGTACGGGGCCCACTCTCTCCTCCACCACCTCAGCGCCGCCGCCGTTCGCCTCACCGCTGTTCCACCCTGCCCTGCACCGCCGAGCATGGCGACGCGGTAGTTGATCCAGAGGATGGCGAGCACCTTGGGGAGGCTCGAGCCGTGCAGGGCGCCGAGGAGGACGAGCGCGAACACGGCGAGGAAGCGCGCCCGGGCGGTGCGCGCTTTCGCGGTCGAGTATCTCGGCGAGTCGGGCGCATAGGTCGAGGGATTGACGAAGCGCGAGAGGACGAGGCGGAAGGCGTGCGAGAAGGCGAGGTGGACGAGGGCGAGGAGGACGAGGAGGGGGAGGTGAGAGCGGAAGAGGTGGTACTGGGCGTCGGTCACGTCCTGGGCGACGGGAAAGTGTCAGTGTTACACGATCAACACGAAGCCCGCGTGGCAGGCACGGTGACCGACGCGCGAGCGAGTGGAAGAGGCGGCGACGCACTACTCGCCAACCGAGGAGCCAGCCGTCGCTGAGGCGGTGGCCGTACTTGATGTACTGCTTGGTCGTCGCTGTGGCTCGAGGGTTGTCAGCCCGGTAACCACGGCAGGGCAGAGAAGCGAGAGGGGACGGACGACGAGTGGTGCGGCACGCTGCGAGGACCATTTGCGGTACGACGACGAGGAAGACGGCGTAGTAGGCGAGGAACTCGCGGGTGCGCCATCGTGGCGGTGGCGCAGTGTTGATGTAGCTCTGCGGTGCTGGAGCGGGGGTGTTGACGGTGAGGAGGGGGAGGCTGTGGGGGAGCCGGTGTCGGAGGGAGGAGGGGTGGGTGGCCGTGCGCGGGGTGGGCGAGGGAGCGCGATGCGGCGGGTACAGCCCATGTGGTCGCCGTGCATCAGGGCCGAGCATGGCCCTCACTCGCACTGAGTGGGAACGAGGAAGACGAGGTCGACGACGCGACGACCTGATGAACTCTCCTCGGTCCGCTAACTCCCTCCCTCAGCTCGAGACCGCCCTTGCTGCGCTCGTGCGTGCTCTACTGCCATGTCTGCAAAGGGCAAGGAACCTGCCGTCAAGCTCGAGGACGACGTCGCCCTCTTCGACGACAAGGAACTCGACCGCATCTTCAACCAAGAAGCCTCGCTCGTCTCGCGTGAACAAGAGGTGCGCACCCGCTCCCTGCCCTCTCCAGACCTCACACTGACCCTTCCCGAGACTAACCCAGGTCCTGCGCGTCCTCGCCGCCTTCAAGCTCAACCCGTACGAGATCCTCGACCTCGACTGGATGCCCTCAGCCACCGTCACCGACCAGGACATCCGTGCGTCCAGCTCTACTCTCCTGAACCGAGTCGAGCTGATCCTCCGTCCCGATCCGCAGAGCGCCAGTACCGCAAGAAGTCGCTCCTCATCCACCCGGACAAACTCAAGCACCCGCGAGGCATCGAGGCGTTCGACCTCCTCAAGAAGGTGCGTCCCCGAGCATCTCTGCCGTCTTGGAGCACCCTCACTGACCGAGTGCGCCCGCCTCCGCAGGCCCAAGTCGAGCTCGGCGACTCGACCAAGCGCAAGAACCTCGACGAGACGCTCAAGGACGCGCGCATGCTCGTCCTGCGCGAGGTCGGCCTCCCTCGAGACGCGCCCGACGATCACGAGCTGCTGCGCCCGCCAAAGATGCGCGACCCAGACCTCAAGGAGCGCGTCAAGCGCAAGGCCAAGGAGATCATCATCGACGACGAGCTGAGGAAGCGCAGGTGCGTCGTCCGTTCTCGCCGCTCGCCCCCTTCCCGCGCCACTCTCTTAACAGAACGATCGCAAGGATTCATGCGAAGCTTGCCTGACACGGACTCGCGCCCTCACCCTCGCAGGCTGCAGAAGATGACGATGATCGCCGAGGGCGCCGAGGCCAAGCGGCAAGAGGACGCTCTCGTCGAGCGCAAGCGCAAGGCCGAGGAGAAGGAGCGATGGGAAGGTGCGTCGACGGCTTCTCCCTTTCTACGTCGGCCGGTCGCCGCCCGTGCGGTTGCGGCGAGCCGTCCGTCGTCGTCAGTGGCCGGATCTGACTCGTTCTCGCCCACTCGCCCGCAGAGACAAGGGAGGACCGAGTGCACGACTGGCGCACGTTCAACAAGAAGAAGAAGAAGAGCAAGAAGGGGCCAGAGGTGCTCGGCTGAGCTTCGGGGAGGAGGAGCGACTCGGAGAGACGGAGGAGAGGAGGGCGGCGTCAGGCTCTCCTGCCGCACTTGTACCTACAGCCCGAGTCGTTGAGCTTGCATTCGACCCTGTTGTGCAGTCTCGAGTCGCTTGGCGTGCTGTGTGCGAGCGAGCGCTCTCATCTCTTCGTCGAACCCGCAAGTCAACCTCGAGCTCCCTGTCTCTTCACCGCTCCCTCGCCCGCATGCCCGCACGTCGCTGCCAGGCCGCACCACTCTGAGTAAGCCCCCATGTCGTCCGAGGATGAGTTTGGCGACGACCTCGCGTGGGACGACGCAACCCTCGAGGAGCTCGCGTCGCTCGACACGCGCACGCCGGCTCAGCAGCGCGCCCAGCCTGTACCAGCCCCGCCGCCACCGAGAGCGAGTCAGGTCCCGCCACCGAGAGCGAGTCAGGTCCCGCCACAGCGACGCGCGCAGCCCCCGCCCAACCCTCCTCCTCAGCATCGACGCGCTCCCGTCCTCCCCCCGCATCTCGCGCCGCCGGGCCCGTCGCAGCTCGCGCCAGGCGGCACGCAGGGCGGCGCAAGCTTCCCAGGCGGCACCCAGCAGCAGCAGTACCTCGGCCCGGCCCCAAAGACGGGCATCCTGCGCCCGCCGAAACCACCTCCGCGCTCGACCCAGGCCGCCGCCGCCTCACCAGCACCTCCTCCCGTTCGCACCGCCGCACCAGCGCTCGCAGCTCCACCCGCACCTGCGCCTGTGCCGAAGCGCCACCCGCGCCAGTCGCTCAACGCCGCCGGCGAGCCCGGCTTCGTCGACCCCAATCCGTTCGCCGGCCGTCCTGCCGCCGCACCTCCTCCTGTCGCCGCGCCCGCCGCCGCTCGAGCACGCTCTCGCACGCCAGCGGCCGTCAAGGCCGAGCCTGAGGCGGCGCGCGGCCGGGAGCTCGGGCCGGGCCACGGGCGCGAGGCGGCCAGCCGGGACGAGGGGGACGAGGACCTCCCCGCTATCGCGTTCGACGAGCACGGCGGCGGCGGGTACAAGGCCGAGCCGCAGCGTGGGACGACGGTCGCCGCGCCTGGCGTGCGGGGTGGAGCGAGGGCAGGCGCGCCGGCGCCGGCGCACGCGCACGCGCACTCGGCCGTCGTCGCGCAGCAAGGCGGCGCGCCTGTCTCGCCGGGGCCGGCGGTCGCGGCGCAGGACGCAGAACGGCGAGAGCTCGAGCGCTTGAGGGCCGAGAAGGACCAGGTGCGCCGCGACCGTTCCCTCCTTCGTTGCTATCGAGCTTGTGCTCGAGGTACTGATTCGACTTCACGATCGTTGCACAGCTCGCTCAACAGCTCGCGCTCGCCAAGAAGATGCAGCAAGACCTTGAGCGGCAGGTCATGACCAAGACGGGCGAGAACTCGGTCGTTCGTCAACGGCTGAGCAAGGTACGTCTTCGCCTGTCCCTCGAGCCGGTCAAGCCGACGTCCTCGTCCATGGAGAACCCTGCCCTGACTCGCTCGTACCCTCCCGCAGGCCGAGACCCTCCACCAAGTCGCCCTCAAGGCCGAGCAGCGCGACAAGGCCCTCCTCCAGGAGCAACTCGAGCAACGCGAGCGCGAGTACCGCACTCAGCTCGAGCGCTTCAAGATGGAGGACGCCTTTCGCCGTCAAGAGCTCGCCACGGCCGGCATCTCGGGCCCGGGCAGCGCGTCGAGCCAGCGCATGTACGGCGCGTCGTCATCGGCGCACCCGAACCACCCGGGCCTCAGCTCGGCACGCAGCGCGAGGTTTTACAGCCGCGCCGCCAGCGCCGCGCCGTCGCCGGGTCCTGCAGCGGGCCCTGCGCCGAGCCCGAGTGTCGACCGGGCGGGCGGCGGGTCGGCGAGGCGCCGCTCGGCGCGCACGGCGAGCGCCGCTCCCGCACCAGCGCCCGCGCCCGCGCCGTCGTTCGCCGGCTTTCAAAGCGCGTTCGGGCCGTCGACAACGACGTCGAAAGGCGCGGCGGGTGGCGCGAAGCCGAAGGAGAAGGCGGGAGGAGCGGCAGAGCGGCAGGAAGGAGACAAGGAGGAGCGCGAGGGGTCGATGGGCCCGCCGAGGAAACGCGCGCCGCGTACGCCTGGCGGGCCGCTCGAGTCGAAGCGCAGGAGGGGCGAAGACACGACGGGCAAGGGCAAGGGGCGCCTCATGCTCGTCGAGGAGGACGCGTTCGGCGGCGAGGCGGACGAGACGGACCTCGGCGGGTACGAGCACGGCGAGGCGCTCGTGCCCAACGGCGAGGCCGAGATGGGTGACGACGAGGACGGCGAGGCGTGGGCGTGGGTGCCCGAGCATCGAGACGCTCGCGGCGAGCTCCTCGCCGCCGTCTTCTCGCACACGACGCTCGCGCCCCTCGAC
Organism: Rhodotorula graminis WP1; assembly: GCF_001329695.1. Lineage (NCBI taxonomy): Eukaryota > Fungi > Basidiomycota > Microbotryomycetes > Sporidiobolales > Sporidiobolaceae > Rhodotorula > Rhodotorula graminis. Next base: position 198,886 of record NW_017264936.1, read on the forward strand.
CTCGAGCCCGCCGTCATCCCTCCTTCGGCGCACCCGCACGCGCACGCCTACTCGATGCGGCGCGCGACGGCGACCGGCGCAACGGCCACGGCCACGGCGACGAGCAGCTCGCGCTTCGGCACCTCGGCGCGCTCGACCGCGTCGACCTACGGCGGGCGCTACCCGTCGACCCACGCGCCGACCTCCGCCACCTCGTCGGCGCCATCGGGCCCTGTCCCGACCTTTCACGCCCTGATGAACCTGCGCTTCCCCTCGACGACCCCTCCTCCCCTCGTCGCCGAATACGAGATCCTCACGCGCGAGCTCTTCGCCCTCCTCGGCCGCCGCCTCGACCCGCACGGGCACCCGTCGTCGTCACAGTCGCACTCGACGGGCCCGACAACGGCCGCCCAGTTCGCCCTCCTTCCGCCGCACCTCGCGCTCAGCACCCGGCCCGAGGACCTTGAGACGGCGCTCCTCGCCTCGGACCTCACTCGCGCCCTCACCAAGCTCCTCGGCGTCCTCGAGCGCGCGACGCTCGTCGGGCCCATGACGGCGCTCCTGCGCCTCCTGTCGCACCTCGTCTTCCTGTTCCCGCATGTCGCGCACTCGTGCTGCGCCGCCGCCACCGCCGTCGCCCCGCCCGATGCCGCCGCCGCCACGACGACGGCCCCGAGCCCAAGCTCGAAGGGCGAGCCGCTCGTCCAGCTGCTCGCGCGCATCGTCGCACGGTACGCTCGCCCCGAGACGGCGACCAAGGAGCACGCCGGCGGGGCGGCCGCCGCTGCTGCGGCGCTCCTCGCCCGAGGCGGTGGCGGCGGCGTCATGCTGCGCTCGCGCAAGGCGCGCATCGCGAGGCCGAGTGCGGCGGGTTCGGCGGGCGCCGGTGGGGGCAAACGGCGCGGCGGGCGGGACGGTGCAGAGGGGGAAAAGGAGGGCGAGGCGCTCGTGCCGCTCGAGGCGGGCAAGCGGGCACGGCTGGTCGAGGGTGTGCTCGGCGTGCTCGAGGGCGTTGCGTGGCGGTGTCTCGCGTCGAGGAAGGCGGACGAGGCGAACGGGGAGGGCGACGGCGGAAGGGCGGCCGAAGAAGCGTGCGTCCACCTCTCTCTTCCTCGTCGTGCACCCGTGCCCGTTGCGCACTCACCGACTCGCGATTCACGAGGTCGCCTACAGCTTCATGGCGTTCCTCAAGACGGCCAACGCGGTCGCGACGCTGCTCGACCCGAGCCAGTCGGTTGGCGTCCTCCTCAGCGGCGCTCGTCTACTCGCCCTTCTCGCCTGTCGTACGTCCTCTCATACTCTTCCCAGCACGAGGTCCCGCTCACTCTGTGCCTCTCGCAGGCCCGGCGCTGTTCCGCACGCTCCTCGCCCTCAAGTTCTACGAGTCGCCCGACATCCGCGCGAGCAAGCTCCCGCTCGTCGACCGCCTCGCGACGCTTCTCGTCATGCCTCGAGCCGAGGCTCCCGCTGTGCGTCCCCCTCTCGCTCTTGAGATCCTCGTCGAGCGATTGAGCGACGCTCACTCGTCCTCGTTCTCGTAGGCGCACACGCTCGACCTCACCCTCCTCAGCCTCGCCTCGCTCCTCCTCACGGCGCACGAAGACGCCGTCATGCTCGTCGCGCAGGCGGCGAGCTTCGTCCCCGAGCTGCTCGCCAAGATGTGGCGGGACGTGCGCACGCTGTGGGAGTGGGACGGGCGCGAGGCGACCAAGGGCAGCGCCGCGCGAGACATGCTCAACCGGTACGTCATCGCTTACCCCTCTCCTGCGTGTCCTGTCGCTCGGCGTTACTGACACGCCTGTACCGTGCCGTGCCCGCGCAGGACGACCACTCGGCTTTCGGCGACGATGCACCTCCTGTACTACCTCTCGCTCGCGCCGCACTCGTCCCTCTCGATCTCGGACCTCCTCGCCGGCCCGACCTCGGCGTCGGCGACCGCCGCAGGCGCAGGCGCAGCCGGATCCGCCAAGGACCACGCCGCCGGCCCGGCACCGGCCTACGCTCGCCAAGCGGTCAACGATCTCTTCATGGTCGCGCTCGGCACGGTCGGCTTTGCGACGTTCGGCGCCGAGGAGGGCTCGGCGCAGGGCGAGGACAAGGACGGCGAGGGCGAGGGAGGGATGCCGAGCTGGGCCGAGGAGGGGAGCGAGCAGCGGCGAGTCCTCTGCGAACTTGGCTGTACGTCTCTCGTTCCTCGCCCCTCCCTCTCTCCAGGTCGACGCTCGGCGTGTGGTGCCGTCGGGCTCTGTCACTGACCGCCTCTGCCCTCCACAGACCTCGCGCAGGAGATCCTCGAGGACGTGTCGCCTCTCGAGCTCGAAGAGATCGAGGTGTGCTTCGCTCCGCCGGGCGACGGCGATGGAGATGACGGTGACGAGCGCATGGCCGACGGCGAGGACGATGGCGAGGACGAGCGGCAGTTGGCGGGCGTCGAGGCCGGGGTGTAGCTTTCACTTGCACTGCTCGGCTGCCGCACCCGCGTTTGCCTCGCTCATAGCTCCCTGGTCCCACCACGAGCATTCACTCGAGACTTTGCGAGGTCGCAGAGACTGAAAGTCATCGAGAGCAGCTCGTCGTCGCTGTTAAAGCGGCCCGCTCCTTCTCCTCGCCGCTCTCGCTTCTCTTCCTCACTCGCTCTCACCTCGGCACCTCGCTGAGCCTCTCGCCGGCTCACCTGCCGTACCCTGGACCAAGTCGACCGCTACCCGCCAACGCGCACCCCGGCACGCGTGGTCGCCACCCGCCTTTGTCCTCATCACCTCCCGCATGACCTCGACCGTCCAGCTCGTCACCGCCACCACCAGGGCTCGCGCGACCCACCCCGACTTGTTCTTCAGTGCGTTCACTCTCTCTTGTGCTCCCCCTGGCAGCCCCGAGTTGACTCTCGCCCCCCTCCCCCTCGTCCGCTCAAGCCTCCCGACACGTCGTCATCTCGTCTCGACCGAGCAACACGCTCAGATGCTCCTGAACGGCTCTCCTGGTGCGTCCGACACCGTCTCGTGGCTGTGAGGGCCCGCAAGAGCTGACTCGCACTCTCCCTGCAGGTCAGGAACAGCGCGCGCTCGAGGTCCGTCCCCCACCGCCTCCTTTCACTTCCGTCTCTCGCGACTGACCTCTGATTGCCGCCCCACAGCGTTTCCCTGGCCCTCTCTATTGTTCCCGGTGCGTCGTCCCGCTTGGGCAGGTGGATACCTACCGCACCATCTTGGCTCGGTGGGGCGGCCGCGGACGCCGTGGCAGGTCGGGCGTGACGGCGCTCGATCGAGCGCGCGTTCGTGGTCCGAGTCGGAAGGGTCGCTTCGACAAGAGCATGACGACGCATCCAGCGTGCCGATCGGGCGCTGACTGCGACGGCCGTACCCGCTCGCAGAACCGCTCGTGGTCGACTCGGCACGTCGTCAAGCCTCGTCCGCCGCGCTCGTTCTCTATACGGTCACGACACTCGTGCGTCCTTGTTTCTCTTCGTCCAAGCCGTCGCGCAGGAAGAGAGCTCACGCGGTTCCGCTCGTCGCGCAGGGCTCGTCTTCGTCACGCGGCTTTACCGGTGCGTCGCTGTTTCCTCCGGGCGGTCCCTATTTATGCAAAAAGAACTTTATGCATGTACAACGCCCTGCACTAGTGCACGGCGATGTTCGAGTTCGTCTACAAGGTCGAGAAGGAGATCGAGAAGGAGGCCGAGAAGCCATAGCGGCTCTCGAGCTTGTTCGTGGAGATGTTCGCGCTCAAGCGCTGCCCAGGTCGAGGTTTATGTCGTCGTCGTCGTCGTCGTCGTCGTCGGCGGGTTGGTTTCGAGGTCAAGGTCGTCGTCGTCGTCAAGGGATTCAGGGCGTCAGGGTCAAGAAGGTCAAGGGCAAGTACTTTGGGCGACGCGGTCAAGGAGATTACAAGTACCGCGCGGCGCTATTCTCGGGGACCGACGAGGAGGAGCAACGGCGTACTCAGTGCCTCGAAAGACGAGTACTGACCCGCCCTTTCCTCCCTCGCACTCCTCATCGACTCTTTCGGACGCTTCCCGCCACCCTCTCGCCGTCTCTCGTCCCTCTCGCGCTCGCAGATCTCGCGTCCAAGCTCCCGAGTACTACACGACCGGTGCGTCCCCGTCTCTCTTCCCCTATGTCGCCGTTCGTCACCGACCTCCTCCCCTCCCTCCCTCGTGTTTTCCTCTCTCGCAGTCGCGCCCTGTACCCTGCGCCTACATATCTGCAATGCCAGCCTGTCTACGACGTCTTTGCCTGCGGCCCAAGCGACAGTGCGAGACCAAGAGCGAGAGCGAGGCCCTCTCTCGAGAGCGAGCAAGTCGAGGCCTGAGCGGGCTCCTCGTCGCAGGCGGCGACGCCCTTACGAGTAGCTCTCGCGCTTCTGCTCGTCGAGAGCGGTAGCGCCTCACGGTCTTGAGAGTTGGCGAGCCAAGCGCCTCGAGAACGGCGCCGGGTCCGTGCGCTCCTCGCTCGCGCGCTCTCTCGCTCTCTTGCTCTCTTGCTCTCGCTCGGCAGGCACGCGCTCGACGCTCCTCGCGTCGAGCAGGCAGAGAGGCTTCATGGGAGGACGTAGTATGGCAACAACGGGAGGGGTAACGGTCGAGGAGGGGAGAGAGAGCAGGAGGAGGAAGAGTGGCTAAAAAACGATCGTCTGAAAGTTGCTGTGGAAGGGTGCGACGACGCTAGTGTCAGTTCCGTCTCGCCGATGCGGCCGTCGACTCGTGCCGACGACGCCGACGAGGCGTGTCGTTGCGAGAACCAGGACTCGACGAACGAGAGAGAGAGAGAGAGAGAGGACGCACGGGAACACGAGCTCGTTCTCGAGCGTCTTGCGCGCGACGTCGACGACAAACTTTTCGACCTTGCCGACGTTCCTCAGGACGTGCTTGTCGGCCTGGCCGACCTCGCTCTCGACGTGGGCGGCGCGCAGGACGCGCGCGCCGGGCGTCGTCGACCTCGACGAACCGGCGCCGTGGAGGCGCGCGAACGGCTTGGTCGGGCTGTCGCCGGGGAGCGAGGTGGTGGTCGTCGTCGTCGGGTCGTCGGTCGAGGACGAGAAAGGGTCGGGCTCGAGGAGCGACAGGTGGACGCGGCGGCGGCCGCCCTCGAAGGCGACGACGAGGGTTCCCTCGAGGGCGAGGCCGGTCAAGGTGAGCGACAGGGGGAGGCTCATGAAGCTGCTCGAGGGGTAGTTGATGCGGAGGGCGGTGGCGATGCCGAGCGAGAGGTTGCCCGAGTACGACAGGCGGAGGTGGACCTGGAAGGACGGGGAGGGGGCGCTCGAGGGGGGAGGGAGCGGCGGGAGGGACGAGAGGGAGGGCGAGGGGGACGGGGCGGCGTACGAGTGCGGGTGGGTGTGGGTGTGCTGAGAGTGGAGGTCGTGCTGGGCGAGCGGGTGGGCACCGCCGCCTGCGAGAGGAGGACGACCGCGTCCTGGTGCAGCGGCGGGCGAGCGGGACCTCGAGCGGCTGCCGGCACCTCGGCCGCCGTAGGGCGACGCTGAGCCGCCACCGAGGGTAGCACCGGCGAGGGCGCTGAGGCCGACGCCGCCCGGGTGCTGGTGGTGAAGCAGGCCGGGCGAGAAGAGACCCGGTCCTCCTCCGCTGCCGCCGCCGCCGAGGGGGCCAAAGCCGGAGAGGCTCCTGCCACTGTTGCTGGCTGGTGGCGAGGTCGGGTAGGTGTGCGAGTGGTGCCAGGCGGGCGGTGGAGGGCGTTCGAGGGGAGGAGGCGAGGGGAGCGGGAAGGCGGCCTCGTCGTCGTCGTCGGCTTGGTCCGGGTCGTCGAGTTGCGGGTGGAGGAACTCGTGCTGGATGTCGCGGATGTCGACGAGGGTGAGTTCAGGGTGTGCGTCGCCGAACGAGAAGGCGGTGACCTCGAGCGGGCCGAGGAAGTCGGGGGTCGGGGCCGTGTTGAAGGCGTGCGAGAGGAAGCGGGTGCAGGCTTGGGTGAGGTGGGCGTCGAGTGCGCTCCACTCGAGGTCGATGCTCATGGTTGGTTGCGAGAGGTTGAGCGATGTCGTCGGATCGGGGCAGCGCACCTTGTCTCGCTTGGCTCTGCTTCTCCTCCTCGCCCTCGCTCTTCCCGGCCCACACTGGGCTCAAGGCCTGCACTCTCACCGACCAGTGCAGCCCCAACCCCATCATGGCCCCTCGCACAGCAACTCAGCCCGCTCCCC
>NW_017264936.1:205117-282335 GCF_001329695.1 Rhodotorula graminis WP1
CGACCGCACCACCCACCACTGCGCCCCGCACTCGTCAACCCGCCGCCGCCCAGCCTCCTCCTGTCGTCCCGCGCAACCCCGACCTGCAGCACGTCGCCCGCACCGTCCTCAAGGCAAAGCGCATCGCCGTCGTATGCGGTACGTCCCTCTTCTCTCTCCTACCCATGCCCTCGACACGAGCCTCACCCCTCGACCCACCAGGCGCCGGCATCTCGACCGCAACCGGCATCCCCGACTTTCGCTCGGGCGCAGGCCTGTTCGAGTCGCTCAAGAAGCAGTACCCCGATGCTCGTCTCTCGAGCGGCAAGGACCTCTTTGACGTCGGCCTCTTCCAGGTGCGTCCTCGCTCTCCCTCTGCCCCCTCGCTCGCCCTCGGCTCGCCATTGTTGACTGACTTTGGCCCCTTGTCCCCGTCACCCTACCCAGTCCGAGCAGACGGCATCCATCTTCTACAACATGATCGCGGCCCTCCACAAGCAGGCCGATGGCGTCGCCCCGACCGCGTTCCACTCGTGGCTCAAACAGCTCGACAACGACGGCAAGCTGTTCCGCGTCTACACCCAGTGCGTCGCGCTCGCTCTCCTCGCCCCCCCCTCTCTCTCTGCAGAACAACCCACTGACATAGCCCGGAGCCACCCTGCAGGAACATCGACGCGCTCGAGGAAAAGGCGGGCTTGACCTACGGCCTCGGCGACAAGACGCTCCCGCTCCCGCCTCGTCGCCGCACCGCCGCACCGCGCTCGCCGTCCAAGTCGAGCACGACCGCGACGAGCGCCCACGCGAGCGGCAGCACGACGCCGCTGCCCGCCGCCTCGGCGTCGTCGGCCCTCGGCCCGACCTCGTCCCAGATGTCGCTCGCGTCGTCGACGGCGAGCACGGCCTCGACGTCGTACCCGACGCCGCGCTCGTCCCAGTCGCCGCCGCCGACCCACTCGACCATCCCGCGGTGCATCCCGCTCCACGGCCACCTGTCGACCCTCTCGTGCTCGTTCTGCAAGCTCGTGACCCCGACCGCGGCGTACCTCGACCTCCTCAGCTCGGGCACGGCCCCCTTGTGCCCGGCGTGCCTCGCCAAGGAGGCCCTGCGCTCGGCCGCCGGCGAGCGCGCGCGCGGCGTCGGCGTCCTCAGGCCCGACGTCGTCCTGTACGGCGAGGAGCACAAGGACGGCGAGCGCGTCGGCGAGATCACGCAGCGCGACCTCATGGGCCAGCGGCCCGACTTGCTCCTCGTCGTCGGCACGACGCTCAAGGTCAAGGGCACAAAGCGCCTCGTGCGCGAGCTCGCAAAGGTCATCAAGCCCGTCTCGGCGTCGTCGACCGCCTCGTCCTCGTCGTCGACCTCGGCGCCCACGACGACGACGACGACCTCGTCGTCGACCAAGCAGGCGCCCGTGCACACGATCTACCTCAACGCCGAGTTCCCCTCGCCCGCGCGTGAGTGGGCCGACGTGTTTGACGTGTGGTGCCGCGGTGACATCCAGGAGTTTGTCGCCGCGCTCGCGCGCGAGGCGGGTCGGGTCGAGAGCGAGGCGAGGGAGCGGGACGAGAGGAGGAGGGCCCGGGTCGAGAAGGCGCAGGGGAGGAAGAGGGCGGCCGAGGAGGCGGCAGCGGCCGGTGGGGCGGGCGCGAGCGCCGCGACGAGCGCCAAGGTCGGCAGCGCAGCGGCACTGACGGCGGCCCCGAGCCCGATCAAGGCGGCGCGCCCGCCGCCACTCGACCGGTCGCACCTCCCGACCGTCCGCAGCCCGACCAAGGCGGCCCTCGGGTCCGCCGCCGCCGCCGGCGCGCTCCCGCTCCTCCTCCCGCGCCCGTCCGCCCTCCCGCTCCTCCCGCTCGAGAACGCGCCCGAGCCGAGCCGGGCTCGCGTCCGCACGCGCGCCGTCACGCCGCCCGCTTCGCCTGCGTCGGCCTCGGCGTCGGCGTCGGCGTCAGCGGCGGCGCATCACGCCGGCGCGTACTCGCTCGTGGCGGCGTCCACCGGCGCGACGGCCGGCGCGCCGCCCGCCAAGCGTCCTCGCACGCGCGCGTCGCCTCCTGCGCCCGCCACGAGCGCGAGCGCGCCGCGCCCGCAGCCGTTCGCGCTCGAGCTGTCGCCGCCGCCGCGCCCGGGCTCGGCTTCGGGATCGAGCTCGCGCTCGTCGGCGACGAGGTCGTCGTCGACGGCGGCGGCGCCGGTCAGCTCAAGCGCGACGCCGGCCTTCCCGTACAGCCTCCCGGCGCTGCCGCCGCTCTCGTCGGCGCCGTCGCAGGCCAAGCCGACTCGTGGCGAGGCCCTCGTGCGCTCGGCGCCGCTCGTCGACGGCGCGGGCAAGCTCCTCCTTGTCCGCTCGGCGTCGAGCTCGAGCCTGTCGAGCGTCGCGTCGTCGCACGGCCTCGGCGGCGACGACGACATGGACGACGAGCGCGCCGACAGCCTGACGGCGCACGACATTGCCGTCGTCGTCGCCGACTCGGCCGAGGAGGACTCGGCGGCGTCGCCTGCGCCGGGCTCGTCGCAGCGCAAGCGTGGGCGCCCGACCGTCAAGCGCTCGGGCACCTCGACGTCCGCCTCGACCTCGATGTCGACGTCGACGTCGAACAGCACGGCCTCGAGCCGCAAGAGCAAGCGCTCGAGCACGACGAGCCCGGGCGCGAGCGCGACCACGTCGCGCCGCACGACGCGCTCGTCGCCGCACGGCGTCGGGGTCCGTGCGCGCCGCTCGTCGCGCGCCTCGACGGCGAGCGCGACACAGAGCTCGCTCGACGCTGCCGCGACGAGGCGCACGAGCCCGGGTGCGAGCACGAGCGCGAGCGCGGCGGCGGCCAAGCCCGTCGTGCTCAAGAGCGTGGCCAAGGGCAAGGGCGCCAAGGCGCACGAGCAGGAGCACGTGCAGGCGCAGACGAGGCTCGCGTTCGAGGTGACGAAGAAGCGGGTCGGGGACGTGACGGGGACGAAGCGGCGCTGAGGAGGGGCCGAGGGAGCGAGCGCGCGAGGAGGACGACGGGCGATGGGAGGGAAGGAGAGGAGCGCTTGCAGAGGACGCTTGTACTGCTTGATGTGAATCGATGTGAGCTGCATACCCTTTTCATCGGCCGGCTCTCGCCTCGTCGAGATGCTCTCTGCTCCCGCGAGGACTTTGCGAGAGGCCTGAACGCGAGCGTGCGCAGACTGTCGCTCTCAAGCTCTGTGAACGATGGACAGCTCGCTTGCCTCGTGCGGCGGACAGCTCGCTAGCCGGGTGAGCGCACACGGGCTGCAGGCTCGAAGCTGTAGCGCAGCTCGGCGGCGAGAGGAGCTAGAGGAGCGAAAGCGCGAGCAAAGCCTCGACTTGGGAAGGCCACGTGGCACGAGGTCGTCTCTCTCGGCCCGACACCTCGTCGAGGTACGCTCGTAGTATTCTCAACAGCTAGAAATGTACACAAAGATTGGACGAGAGACTCTGAGCCCACATGAGAGGCACGCCGACTGACGACCGGCGACGAGAAAGTGCGTCGAAATCTTGCCGGCGCAGTGGGCGAGACGAGACGGCGAAAGTTCGGGTGAGCCTGCGAAGACGCAGGAGGATCGATGACGACGAAGGAGGTGAAGAGGAGGAGGATCGACGAGGTTGGGGAAGGAGAGGAGGAGGAGGACGAGGGAGGGAACGAGGGTCAGCACTCGATCAGGAGCGCTGAGTACGCCGCTGCTCGTCCTTGTCGGTCCTTGTGCTTGTGTGCATGATGTGCATGATGTGCTTGTGGAACTGCTTGGTAACGCCCTGCTTGATGACCTCGTTCAGAATGCCCTTGACCTCGACGCCTTAACCTCGGCGCCTTGACCTCCTCGACGACGACGCCTTGACCTCGACCCGACCAACGACGACGACGACGACGGCGACGGCGAAGATAAAGATAATAACGAGGTAGAACGATGTAAAGTTGCTAAAGTCCGAACACGATCCCGCTCGTCGAAGAAGATCTCGCTCGGCGCAAGAGCTCGTAAAGCTTCTCGCCCTGCTGCTCCATCTGGATGTCCTGCCGAGTATAATGCGCGCGCCCACCCAAACTCGGGACGTAGAACATCGTAGATCTGGTAGAATGAGAACCGCCCGGACGAGCCGACGACGCACCGGTTAAGTGGCCTCGAGAAGCACGAGTGCTGCACGACGAGGAGGACGGCGTGAGCCTGCGTCCTGCGCGAGGATAAGGATGAAGAGATATCGAGACGCACCGAAGCAGGAATCTTGTCGAACGCGAACCGGGGCGAGCGAGACTTGACGACGTGGCCGAGAGCGGATCTGCGAGCGGGTCCGGGCGACGCAGAACAAGGTCAGCGCTCGATCAAGGAAACGCTGAGTGCTCCATCATGCTCTTGTCCTGCGACCCGCGCCACTCTCCTCCCGGGGCGAGTGCGTCCGGTCACGGCAGAGCGTCAAAACACCTCCTTGAGCCGGGCGAGCGCGGACGAGACGACGCCCGACGGACCGGTGCAGCTATCTCGCAAGCGCCTGCCAGAGGAGGCGTATCCCGTGAGGGCACGGTGAGCCCGCCGTGAGAAGTTGCGACAGGCGGATTCCCGGCGAGGCAGGCCGAGTTCGGATCAGGCCCGAGCGAGACGACGCACAGGGCAAAGGCGGCTGTATGGACGAGGTAGGTCGAGGTTGCGGCACTGCGGACGGCTGTGGGCCCGAGAGAGGTCAGGCACGCCTCCCTGAGGCGGAGAAAAGAGGAGCGCGAGACGGACCTTGGCTGCGCTCAGTGCTCGACCTGCAGAAACGGTGCGAGTCAGCTCCTGGATGGTCTCGCAGGCACGAGGGAGAGTTGGACGCACCAGGCGAGCGGACCACAGGCGTCCTGCGGTGATGCCGAGCGAGGGCGAAATGACTGCGTGTCGAGCGGCCTGAGCGAACGAGGGGAAGGGGCACGAGTCAGTTCTCCTGCCGCTAGGGAGGAGTACAGAGGGTGTTGACGCACCATAGAAGAGCTTGGAGGCTTGTCAGGCTCTTGGGCGAGGCTCAGGCGGTGTTGGCGAGGAGGACGAGGTGGGAGCCTGGCGACTAGGCGGCGGGGGCGAGCCGAGTGGGCGAGGGCGGTGCTGGCGGTGGGGGTGGGAGGCCGCGCTCCAGCTGTGGCAGCAAGGCTGGTGGTGCTTGCGGCAAGGCCATGGCGAGTTGTGGGTGGGGGGAAGAGGGCAGAGCAGGAGGAGGAGGAGAGCAGGAGGCGAGCCACCTCTCACGCACTTCGGGCGGGGCCAGGGCCTGCTCAGACCGAGTACAGTAGCGTCTTGGATCGTAGACACGGGCGCAGCTCTCGCTCTCGAGGTCCAGTCGTGGCCACAGCACTCGGGACTGATGAGAACGGAGAACAGCACCCACGCGCAACGAGAGGGGCCTGGACTGGCTGCGCCGGGGTTCGCCATGCTTGCTGCGGCTGGTAGCAGCAGTCTGACCCTCTGGTTCGCGCGAGAGCCGCGCGAGGCGAGAGCGACCGCGAGCACCGCCTCTTCCCCGACAACCATGCTCGCACGGCCACTCGCAGCCCTCGTGCTGCTCTGTGCCGCCACTGCACGCGCACTAGCAGCGCCAACAAGCCCGCCACAACCCGAGTCGTACCGCGAGTCGCTGCGGCTCACCTCGTTCCCCGACGGCAAGGTCCTCTCCGACTTCACCTTCACCCTCGACGGGCCCTGGCACGAGCGCGGCAACGAGGTCGCCCTCAACACAGTCGGTGCGTCCTCCTCTCCCTCCCAGCCTCGCACGAGCCAACGTCGCTGACACTCCTCCCCCCACAGCCCACCACCACACGCTCCTCCCGAGGCTCCTCACCTCGCTCATCCGCCAGCACCGCGTCGCCTCGTTCCACCTCACCCTCTCGTCCGGCCGCTGGCTCCCGACGTGGCCGATCCACCTCCCCGCCGAGCTCCCGGCGTCCGGCATCGAGCTCACCGCCTGGCTCGAGGTCCTCGAGGGCGAGTCGGACGGCGACGAGCGCAAGCGGTGGCAGGCCTTCACGAGCGCCGTGAGCGGGCTCTTCTGCGCGGGCGTCGTGGCAGACGGCGTCGAGACGAGCACGACCAGCCCGACCTGGGCGGTCCCGTTCGAGGGTCCAGGAGACGCAGCCGGTGCGCCCACTTTCCCTACCCCTCTTGACGACGTCTTGAGCCGACACCTTCCCTACACAGAGCACCGCCTGTACCGCCTCAGCATGCCCCGACTCGCCGCCGCCTGCACCGAATCCCTCACCCCTTTCCTCTCCCTCCTTCCCTGCGCCTCGCACGCCGGCCTCAGCTCGTTCCTCAACCCGCATCGCCTCTTCGACGGCGAGTGGACCCTCATCGGCATCCAGTTCGCCAAGGACGACGAGCACGAGACGGCGCGCCTTGCGCTCGAGGTTGGCAGCGTGCAGGACCCGGTCAGGAGGGACCGGCTGACGGGGCAGATGGGCCGACGAGGTGCGCCCGCTCGTTTCCCAATCTTCCCTTCCCTGCGTACCACACACTGATCCCGCTCTTCTGTCCCGCAGAGTTCTCCCTCAAGAGCCTGTACGACCGCGCCCTGTCGACCTCGTGCCCGGTCGCCAACGCCTCGACCATCGAGCTCGTCGTCCCGACCCACTCAACCAACCCGTTCTCGATCGAGCCAGACCGTGCTCGAGTGCTCAAGAACGTCGACGGCCGCGACGTGGCCATCTGGGACGTGCAGCAAGGTGCGCCCCTCGCTCCTCGACCTCTCTCGATTCGGCCTCTCGCGCACAACGACTGACTTGCTCTGCCCGCAGCTCTCGAAACGGCGCAACTCGACGTGAGCTTGACGTGGCCCGGCGAGAACGTGTTCCAGCACCGTGCGTCCCGTCTCTCTTGCGCCCCTCGAACCTCGTTTTCATACTCACCCTCGCAATTGTCGTCGCAGCACTGCGCTCCAAGCTCCCCGTCCCGCCGCTCACAGTGCGGCGCATCACGCACGCTGTCGGCGTTGAGCGAGGGCGTATCGGCGTCGAGGTCGTCAACAACCTCGAGGACGAGGCCGAGGTCGTGTGGGGCGAGAGCTGGCCATGGTGGCTGCGAGGGTACCTCAGCACGCTCGAGGCGACGCTCAACGGTACCACGTCGACCGGTGCGTCTCCCTCTCCCTGCCCCTCTCGCTCTCGCTACGATTCGCTCATGCCCTCGCCCTCTCGCGCGCACAGACCTCGTCGCCGACCTCGACTACACGCCCTCGATCGCCCGCAAGCGGCCGACCTCGCTCCAGGCGCTCCTGAGCATCCCGCCACGCACGACGGCGCGCCTCCTCCTCGCGTACGAGACGGCGAGCCTGTGGTACACCGAGTACCCCTCGGACGCCAACCGCGGCTTCTCCGTTCCCGGCGCCTCCCTCACGCTCCTCTCGCCTCCTCCGCCGCCGTCGCACGACACGCCATCTTCGTCAGCTCTGCAAATCGGCGACGACGGCTTCCTCGCACTGCGCCCGCCGCGCCTGCGCCTCACTACGCCGACGACGCTCGTCAGCCTCCCGACGCCCGACTTCTCGATGCCGTACAACGTCATCATCCTCACGAGTACCGTCATTGCGCTCTACTTTGGCAGCGTCCTCAACGGCATGGTGCGCAGGTGGTGGGTCGTCGACGTCGCGCCGGCAGGGGAGGACAAGGTCAAGGACGAGTAGAACTCGCGACGAGGCAGGAGGGAAACACAGCTGTATCTCGCAGTCTCTCTTGTACTCTCTCTCTCTTCTCGTCCATGCAGCGAGATTTGAGAGTGACGAGAGCGCGAGGCAAACCATCTCTCGGCGAGGACGCTCGAGCCTCTCTCGCTTTTCGCTCTCGCTCGAGCTTCTCTGAGCATCTCGACCTCGTTGCAATACCAGCACCACCCTCTCGCCGCTCAACCTCTCACCGCATGTCGACGCACTCGAACGGCGCATCGTCGTCGACTTGGCAGTGCCCGCCGTCCTCGTCGACGTCCGTGTAGAGCGGAAGGGGCGGGCTGTGCGCGAGGGGAGGGGGCAGGACAGTGTAAGTGCTCGACTCGTCCGACGCTCGAGGCACAGAGGGAGAAGGAGTCCGAGAGAGATTGAGGAGGAAGAGAGAGAGAGAGAGAGAGAAAGATAAGCTCACTGAGGATGGAAAGCGCCTCCCTCGCCGCACGCCGCGACAGCGCCCATGCCCGGCGGGTCCGTGATGCGGAACACGCCGCACTGCGGCTCATCGTCAGAGGCACTCGGCGCGCACACGACGGCGATGGCCTCGCGGAGGAGGAGCTGGAACCCGAGGTGCGTGTGCAGGTCGAGCGACGAGAGGAAGATGGACTGGGTCGGGTGCGTGTGGATCTGCGAGTCGGGACGAGAGGAGAGGCGAAGTTCGTGGTCAGAGCTGGATGAGGTGAGGAAGGGAAGAGAATTCGAGGACGCACCCAGCCGAGCGTCATGAGACCTCGCTCCTCCTGGAACGCGAACGTTTCCTCGTCGTTGGTCGCCGTACACGTGTCGGGCGTACCCGCCTGCTTCGGGACGAGCAAATGCGACACGACAAGCCTGTCGTCCTTCTGCTGCGGCAGGGAGCCTCATGAGCGCCTCCTTGGTAGAGTCTTGAGAAGGAAAGAGGGAGAAGGGGACGTGCCTGCGTCCCGAGGAGCAAGCCGCACGTCTCGATGTTGAGCGCGGTGTTGTGCGCCGCGACGACGTTCATGAAGTGCGAGATCAGCCGCGAGGGAAGAACGACAGGTCGCAGAACGACGCCGGCCTCGTTGCGAGCTGCGGGAGGAACGTTCGAGGCGCCGTAAGTCTCAATCGACGACATGCGCAGCTCGTGTCGGACGAATGGCGCACGGCACGAACACATTGACGCGAAAGCGAGACTCACCGACAGGCCCTGCGACGTCGCTCGGTCCTCCTGCCCCTCGTCCCGCTCGAGCCCCGTCCTGCTCGTCCCGCATCGCCAACGCCGCAAAGCTCTGCCCGAGCGCGTGCACACCGCCGTGACCGCCACCGAAGGACGACGCCGGAGCCGGAGAAGGAGACGAGGGCGCAGGCGAGGGCGCTGAGGGCGCTGGCCGGCCGACGAGGCTGTCGTGCTTGAGAAGGCCGAACGGCTCGGGCGTCGGCGTCGTCGCCGGTGGAGCTGAGGGGCCTGGCGGAGGCGCACGAGAAGACGAAAGAGGTGCCGAGGGCGGGAGAGGGGCGACGGGCGCGATGGGCGGGACGAGGTGAGGAGGAAAGGAGGAAGGTGGGAAGGGTGGTGGGCCGAGCGAGGCAGGTCCCGGCGGCGGCGGCGGGTACGAGTGTAGGTACTGATGAGGGACGGCGTGATGGCGAATCTGGCCCGTCCGCCGGGGCGGGTTGGGCGGCGGCGGCGGTGCGGCCTGGGAAGGGGCACGTGCGGTGGACTCGGCGGACGAGCCCACCCCCGACGGGTCGACTGGCCAGCTCGGCCTCGCGTACGAGCCAAACGGTGCCCCCGCGAGAGGAGGCGGCCGCCACGCCGCAGCTTGCGCTCCTGCGGGCGCCCAGGGCGCGCCGACGACCTCGCCTCGCGGCGCGAGGCCCGCGTCTCCTGCGACGTCGTCCTCGTCCGAGCTACCGCCGTCGCCGGGGAGCGGCATCGGGGCACTCGGCTGCTGCGCCGCCGCCTCGTAGCGCCTCGGCGGCGCGTGCCACCCGTTCGACGCCGGCGACGCCGGCACCCGCTCGACCGCCTCACCGAGCTTGGGGATGCGCCGCCCGTCTCCTCGCGGGACGAGCTCGCCCGCACTCGTCGGCTCGAGCGCCGCCGCACCTCCTGCCCCGTCGTCGCCCTCGTCCCCTGCGCCAGGCTCGGGGAGCGCACCCTGCGCCGCCTGCCCGCTCGCCGCACCGCTCGCTCCCGAGCCCGAGTGCGAGTGCGCCCGGCTGAAGGCAGCCCGAAGCCGGTTGGCCCTCGGCGGCGCCGGATCGTGCGTCTGCGGGCCTGAGCGGCGCGGGTGCGCGCCGGGCGCAGGCGGCGGGTCGTGCGAGGGCCCGGGGCCGTCGCGGTAGACGGTGGCGGCGGTCGTGACGGTGTTGCGGAGAGTGAGGGCGGGAGAATGAGAAGGCAGGTGAGGAGAGGAGGTCGGGGTCGGGGTCGTGGCGCGGGAGGAAGAGGCGGATGAGCGGGAGGCGTAGAACGAGGTGGTGCGCGCGATGAGGTGGTTCATTAGAGCGGCGTGGGCGGTCGAAGCGGTGGTGATGTGCTGTGCGCAAGGCGATGAAGGAGAATCAGCTTCGTGGGCTAGTTGCGACGAGCCGTCGAGCCGAACGCGAGGAAGGTCTGGCGCACCTGTCGCAAGAACTCGAGCTGCGCGCCCGTCAACGAGCGCCAGTCGGGGTGATGGTACGGCAGGACCTCCGTGAGCAGCTTGAGGACGGTGGCGGCCCGGACAAAGGCCATCTGCGAGTGCGCGAGGAAGGTCAACGACGGAAAGGCGGACGAGGGGAAGGTGACGGTGGGCGCACGTCGTAGTTGCCCTCGTTGCGGTACACCTCGCTCCTGTGGATAGGGTACGCTGTGAGCTCGGCTCAGGTCGAGAAGGAGGGAAAGGGAAGAGGACGCACTCAGTCGAGAGCTTGCGGAGGCCGTCGAGCCACAGGTGGAGCGGGAGCTTGGTGTCCCAGCTGCTCGCGACGATCTCGTCTGCAAGGTCGGCGAGCTGCGCGTAGGAGCGCGGCGGCTCTGCTGCAGTCGCGCCGGTGGCTGTCGGCCTGCTCGTGGTCGGACGAGGAGCCGGGGCGGCGGCGGGCGGCGGTGCAGGAACCGGCTGGGCGAGGGCAGCGGGTGCCCTGCGCTTGCGGAACAGGGCTGGGGCCATGTCGCGCAGCCTCGAGAGCAGACTCGGCGTGCGGCTGGAAGCGAGCAAGATGAGCGAGCGGCGGGCCGGCGGCCGGCGAGCGCCGACGTGTCGGCGGAGAATCCGGCGGACAGGCGCTCGCGGCTCACCGAGGCGTGAGTCCAAGTCTGAGGTTTGAGGTGCGCAGCTGTGCACTCCAAGGCAGAGCTGAGCACGCCAGCTCGGGGGCGAGAAGGCGAGAACGAGAGGGCCGGACGGAACTGAGTTCGCCGGCACGAGCGAGCGTCCAAGGTCGGCATCGATTAGCGCCGTTGTGCTCGCTCAGCGACTTGGGGCTTGTCCACCATCCACTCGCTGCGTGCTCTCCTCGCCGTCGAGCCAGCACACTCTCTGCCGCATCGCTCGCCCGCCCGTCGCCGCCTCGCCAGCGCCCACCAACGTGGGGTCCCGCCTCGCCCTCTTCCTCATCACTCGCAACTCTCACCCGCTCCCACCACAACCTCGGCACACCTCGCACCTCGCCATGGCCGAGTCGCCGCCAACTGGCCGCTCCCGCTCTGGCTCGACCGGCCTCGGTCGCCCCGCCCTGCCCCTCGCCATGCCGCCCTCGTCCTCCTCCTCCCCCCGTGACTCGCAGCAGGCCACGTCCCCCTCGAGCGCACTCTCCCAGTCCCTCAAGGCCTTTGCCGACCTCGCCCTCCACGACTCGACGAGCCCCGCCGCCCGAAACCCGCTCGACTCGGCAGAGTTCCGCGAGGCGTTCCAGCACGCCCGCCGGGCCAGCTTTGGCGCGACCAACACGTCGTCCGCGGTCACTACCACCACCACCACCCAGCCGAACACGGTCCCGGCCCTGTCGACCTCGCCCTCGTCGTCGTCCGAGGCCGGCTCAGTCCCGACCCCGTCGTCCTCTCCGCCCTCGAGCACCCTCTCGCTCCCCAAGACCCGCTCGGGCGCGCCAACCTCGACGACCGCGAGCACCAAGGCCGTTCGCGCACCCTCGTCGACCCTCGGCGGCGTGTGCGAGCGCCCCGAGCTCGAGTTTGAGCAGCGCGGCGGCTCGCTCGCCCTCGACGACGACGACCTCGCCGCCGACCCGTGCATGTCGGCCCCGGCCGCACGACACATCGCGCCCGCCGTCACGCCCCCGGCGGGCTCGGCGGCCGCGACCGGCGGCGGCATCTTTGCCGGCGGCGCGCGCTGGGGCTGGCCCGGCACGGTCGCCGGCTCGGCCAACGCGGGCCCGCTCAGCCCGCCCGCCGTCGAGCCCTTCTCGCTCGGTCACGGCCGGCGCGGATCGTTCTCGTTCGGCGCCGGGTCGAGCACGGCCGCGTCGGCGGCGGGCATCCAGGCGTCGACCTCGCCCGGCGCCGCGTCGTCGTCGTCGAGCTCGGCGGCGACTGTCCTCGCGACAAGCCCGCCCGCGGCAGACCCGCTCCGCATGATGCAGCCGCTTGGAAGGGTCGTGTCGGCCGGCGCGGCGCTCCAGACGGCGCAGGACGGCGGCAAGAACGGCGTCGGCGATGGACTCGGCCTGTTCCGCCGCTTCTCGATCAGCGGCATCGGCGCGCGCAAGGTGCGCCCGGCTGTCCTCACCTGTCTCTCTTCGCCCTGTTCTACCGAGGGCGCCAGACTGACTAGCTGTCGAACGTACCGACCGCAGAACCGCGCCGTCCCTTCATCGCCTCCGTCAAGCGGCTTCTCAGCCCAGCCCGCCCCGACCCTCCTCGAGCCGACGCACGCCACCCTTCCTCCTCCCGTCCCGACCTCGGCGAGCGCGACGGCCGAGCCGACGCGCCGTGGCAGGACGCTGAGCCCGCCGGTCGGTGCGGCGGCAACGGGCACGAGGGGCAAGAGGAGGATCAGCCCCATGGGCGAGAAGATCCTCCGCGGCGGGTACTAGGCGCGCCGAGCAGCTCTCACGCGCTCGTCGGCGTCGCGAGAAGAGCACAGGCGCCGCGACGGCGCGTCGCCGGACCGCAAGAGCAGGCTCGAGCGCTCCGACGAGCGCCATCTCCCCAGCCTCCTTCCTCGTCCCTCCCTCTCGACTCTCCCGCATCTCTCCTCGCTCGCTCGGGAGCACCCACTCTCTCTGTCACCTTGCCCTCTCTCGCCATCGACCTCGCCCTGGCTCCCTCGCCGCCACCCATCTCTGTTATTGTACACCTCCTCAGCCCGACCCTCCCTCGCCCTCACGACCACCTCACGACGTCGACTCACCTCTCGACCACCTCTCGCTCCCCCCGTCTCGTCCTTTATCAAGCCGGTCCCTCGAAACAAGCCTCAAAAGACGGTCATTCTCTCCCGCCTCCTTGTCTAGCTCTCCCCTCTCCTCCTTCGTGTCGTTACTTCTCCCCTCGTCCGTGTCCTACTCGTCCTTCCTCTGTCATTGTCTCCCTCCTGGACTAGCCGGTCTCTCGTCCCCCTTCTGCTCGTCGTCGCCTTCTCTCGTTCGCCTGCCCTTTCTCTCCTTCTCTTTGTCTGGAATCAAACCTTGTCGGTACCTGTCGCGCAGCAGAGCATGCACTCACGACGAGGGGAGAAGAGAGAGACTGAGAGAGAAAGCGCGCAGAGAGATGAACCGCTCGTCGTTGCACGCGAGGAGCTCAACCTCCCGCCGGCCCTCGTCGCCCTCGCTCCCGCCGCTCGACGTCGACCCGAGCACCCTGCTGCCCCGCTCTTCGCCGCCGGCTCCTCCACGCGCTCACCGCCTCCCGGGTCACCTCGTCGCCGCTCGTCGCTATCGAGCGCACGCTCCCCTCGCTCGTCCTCGGCGGCACCTGCTCTCGCGCCGCCGCCCGCTCGACTCTCCGGCTCCACCCGTACTCGCTCGCCGCGGCGCCCTCTGCGCGCCCGCCCAGGCCCTCGAGCGCCTCGAGCGCACGCCGTCGCGCGCCGAGCTCGTCGCTGATCGCCTGCGCAACCTGCTCCGTCGTCGCGCGGCCGTCGCCGCCGCCCGCCGCCAGCGCACCGCCGCCCGAGGTCGAGGTCGAGCGCAGGACGCGAGGAGGGCGGAAGAGGAGGACGACAAAGGCGGCGATGACGAGGAGGACGAGGAGGAAGATGAGCTGGCACTTGCCCGAGCGGCGCTGGTACCTGTGGATGGTGACGAGGTCGAAAGGGAGGGACGATGAGGGGGGAAGAGAGCGAAGACAGTGAGGGAAGAGAAGAAGGAAGGAGAGGGGCCCAAGAGTCAGTGCGGTCGAACGACGAGAGGAGGAGAAAGCGAGGCCCGCTCAGACGCACCTCGTCGCCTCTCTCAGCTCCTGCGCCGCGCCCCTCACCTCGGTGCTCATGACCTCGACGTTCCAGTCGACGCGGTCGAGGAGCGTGCCCTGGTCGATGACGAGCGAGCTCAGGTCCTTGAACAGGTCGGCGAGGTCGGCAATCGACTGGGCGATCGACGCGATCTCGGTCGAGCGTTGGTCGGCGGCTGCGGTCGACGACGAGGACGACTGATGCGAAGCGAAGAACTGCTGCTGGGCGAGCGAGGGCGTCGACGCGCCGGCCGAGGGGGAGGAGCTCGACGAGAGGGCCGAGCGGGACTGCGGGCGAGGCGAGCAGCTCGTCAGTCCCACACAACCATACATCTCGCCGCGACAGAGTCTCGGAGGTGAGGTAGAAGAGATGAGGAACGTGAGGACGCACCGCCTGCTCGTCCTCGGCGAGGGCGACAAGTGGGTCGTAGACGGTCGTCGCGCGGTTCTGCAGCTCAACCGCCTTGGACTCGTTGCCGCGCAGCTCTGCGCACAGGGATTCGAGTTAGTGTCGTCGTTGCTGCACATGGCGGCGAGGAAGAGGGGACGCACGACGGAGGTACTCGGCCTGGTTCTTGCGAAAGACGGTGCTGAGGGCCTGCACCTTTGTGGCGAGGGCCGTCTGGACGTTGGCGGCCATGACGAGGTCGATGCGCTTGACCTCGGCGTGTGCGGCATCTCGAGGACGCGACGCGAGGAGCTGCTGCGACTGGACGGCGATGCGGCGGATGTGGGCCTGGCACGCGCGAAAGTCCTGCGTGCGTCGGGCGAGGGCGGTCAGGTTCGTGAGGCGGGGAGTGAGGGCCACGAGAGAGGACGGACCGAGGTGATGGAGGTGGCGAGGGCTTGGATCTCGCGCTCCTCGGCCGAGCGGTCCTTGAAGCCGGGCAAGAGGTGCTTGGCGTGGAGCTTGTCGAGGTGGGCGACTGCACGGCGGAGGAGCGCGAGTCAGTTGGGCGTCTCGGGGGCAGACAGAGTGTGTGAAGGGTGGGGGCGCACTCTTTGGCTTGACCTGGCGCACGAGCGAGTCGACCTGGTCGGCCTCGTCGACCCAGCGAGGAGGGAGAGCGTCGTCGTGTGGAGCGCGTTGCGGGATGGCCGGGGTGCGGAGCTGGTTGCCGCCGATGAGGCCGGCCTCTTCGTCCCCCAAGTCGTCGTCGTCGTACGTGTAGCGGGTGAACGGGGTCGACGGGGTGGGGCGGGCGGCCGAGTCGCGGTACGAGAGGAAGAGCGAGGTGCGCGAGCGGGTGACGGGCTGGCTGGCGAGGGTGACCATGGTCCCACAAGCACGCTTGTGGAGCGCTGGCCTGCCCGGTCGAGGGGCGACAGCGAGGCGGAGGTCCGGGAGGTTGAGGGACTTTGGTCGCGACGACGACGACGACGAGGTGGCGGCTCACCCTCTCGCTCCCTCACCGCCACCAGAGTATAGACTCGGCCCAGCATGGCTCAACAGCCCCCCTCCACCGCCACCAGCACCGACCTGTTCGAGAACTGTCCGTCCCCCCCTCCTCTCCTCGTCCTCCTCCCGCACCCACCTCCCTGCTCACACCTTTGTCCCCACACAGACGTCTACTACGCCGCAGAGGCAGCCAGACTCGCCCGCACCGCCTGTCAAGAGCGCACTCAGCTCGCAGCTCGCGTCGAGGCCCTCGAAGGCCAACTCGCTCTCGTGAGTCTGTGGCGGTGCTCCTCGCCCTTGTCGCCCCTTGTCCCGTACAGGGAGCTGACATTTGCCCTGCACACCCCTCGCAGGCCAAGCTCGGTCATGTCGAGCAACAGATAAAGGCGCGCAACGCCCAGAAACAACTCGATGTGCGCACCACCTCGCCCTCGTCCCTCCCCCACACGAGCCCTCGCGCTGACCTCGTCTCCCACAGATCGTCGGCGGCGACCAGATCGTCTACTGCGTCCTCGACGGCGACGGCTGCATCTTTAACCGCACTCTCGTCGCCAAGGGCCGCGACGGCGGGCGCGAGGCCGCCATCCTCCTCACCAAGAGCATCGACGACTATGCGTCGAGCCGCGGCATCAAGGGCCAACTCACCATGGTCGTCCACCTGTACCTCAACAAGGCCGGCCTCGCGCGCGTCCTCCAGACGTGCGGCATCGCCGACGAGGCCACCTTCTCGGCCTTCCTCGTCGGCCTCAACGCGGCCCACCCGCTCATCCTCGTGTCCGACGTCGGCCCGTCCAAGGAGGCGTGCGACGCCAAGCTCACCCAGACCCTCAAGCTGTACGCCAAGCTCCCGTCGACCAAGCTCGTCCTCGCCGGCGCCGCGCACGACGGCGGCTACGCCCACCTCTTCTCGTCGCTCGAGACCGAGGCGCCCGTCCTGTTCGACAAGGTGACGCTCCTCAAGAGCTACGACGACCTCGCGTTCGAGCTCAAGCGCCTCAACCTCCGCACGACAACGTTCGACGGCCTGTTCGAGAACAAGAAGCTCGTCGCGCACGGCAACGGCAACCATCACCACTCGGCGGCGGCGTCGGGCTCGGGCACGCCGGCAGGCCTGCAGCCACCTCAGCTCCTCGCGACGCCCCGCAAGTCGTCGCCCGCCGTCGTGCAGCACACGACGCCGGCGCAGGTCGCCGTCGCCTCGTCCTCCTCGTCGACCGCGACGCCGACGTCGGCCAAGGCGCCCAAGACGCCGCGCTCGCTGTCGGCCAAGATGGCCAAGCTGTCGCTCGCGGCGGCGGCCCTCGCGCCACCTGTCCCGATCGTGTTCGGCGACACGGTCGAGGCGCAGGACGAGGAGCTCAAGAGCTCGAAGAAGAAGAAGCTGCGCGAGATCGACCCGACCAAGGTGCGTCCTCGCTTTCTCTTGCTCTCTCGACCTCTCGTGCCGCAGAGACTCACAGCCTGTCGTCCCTCGCCCGCTGCAGCCGCTGTACAAGCAGGCGTTCGGCCCGCCCTGCAACCGCCACTACCTTCTCTCGCCCTCGTCCCCCCTGTACTGCGCCTCGTCGACCTCGGCCGCGCCGTGCAAGTACTCGCACGCCTACGCCCTCACGCCGCAGCAGCTCGCGACGCTGCGCACCGACGCGGCCAAGTCGCCGTGCTTCGCCGCGCTCAAGGGCCGGATCTGCAGCGACGAAGCGTGCTTCGCCGGGCATGTGTGCCCGAGGGGCGCGAGGTGTCTGTACGGCTCAAAGTGCAAGTTCAACGCGCCGGGTGCGTCCTCGCGACCTTTCTCCTCGTCCTCGTCCTCCCCTACCTCCTTCCTCCATCTGCCCTCTTCCCTCCTCTCTTCCGCTGTTGCGCACGCCGTACTGACACTATTCTCTGTGCGACGCAGGCATGCACCCGCCGGGCACCAAGGGCCGCAGCGATGGCTGGGCGTGGCGCGGCGACCTGTACGCCGGCGACGGCGCCGCGCTCGCCGGCTCGGGCCTGCCGCGCAAGGGCCCGGCGTACGAGGTGCGCGAGTACGGCACGACGTCGGGCAGCGAGGGGTACGAGACGACGAGCAGCTTGGACTGAGCGGGCGCTCGAGGTTGGGCAGGGCGGGCGACAGGGGCGGGCATGACTGGACGGCGGGCGGTAAGGGCGGCGGGCCGTGAGTGTAATGCCTTTCGTCCCTCCTCTTCCCTCTTCGTCGGTCTGTGCAGGTGGCGCGCGAGGCTGTGCGCGTTCAGCTTCTCTCTCGGTGTTCGTCGGCGGCGCTGCGGTGGAGGAGGACGAGGTCTCGGGAGGACCAGGTGCGTCCCCATCCACCTCATCTACCACTTCCGGTCGTACATCGAGCTCACTGTTTCTGCCTGCAGCAGGAACTCGCCGCTCGCGACCACAAGGAGGCGTTGTCGACGTCCCCAGCTCGCGGCCTTCTCAAGTCGCGTCTTGCGCTCTCCCGCCTCGCCCTCATCGCCGGTCGCCGCCGCGCTCGCCTCGACAACTTCTTCTACCCTTGCTGCACATCTCGAGCCTTCGCACGCAGCGGCGGGCGTCGTCCGGCCTCGTCGTCGCTCGAGCCGTCCGCTGTATGCGGCGTCTCCTTTCCCCTTCTCGCCGGACCCTCACCCTCGGTCAAGGAGAGCCGCAGCACTCGCTCGCCCTCGGTCTCGCACAAGAAGGGCCTCGCTCTCGCGTGTGCCTCTCTTCTTCCTTCCTCTCACTCTTGCCCCCTCCCCCTCGACGACCACCCTCGTCCCTTCTCGACCTCACCCTCACCCTCACCCGCCACCACCACCACCTCTCAGCCCCATCATGCAGTCGTCGATGAACGTCCCCGACCAGTTCCGCGCCGCCCAGTTCACCGAGAAGAACGGGCAGCTCGAGATCAAGCCGACGCAGCTCGGCGAGGTCAAGGCCGACGGTGCGTCTCCCTCTCTCTCCTCGTCGTCGTCGTCGTCGTCGAGGTCGAGACTGACTCTGTCCTCGTCTCGCAGAGTGCGTCATCAAGGTCCACGTGTGCGGCCTCCACTCGACGTGCGTCCCCCTCTCCCTCTCTCCTTTCGCGCACGAGCCTCGACCGGGAGCCGACCCCTTCTCACCCGCCCGCAGCGACGAGCTCCTCAAGCACGACCTGCTTCCCGACATGCGCTACCCGATGATCCCGGGCGGCGTTGTCGTCGGCGAGATCGCCAAGCCGGCCCAGCAGGGCAAGCGCAACCTCAAGGAGGGCACGCGCGTCGTCGGTCCGTCCTCGTCTCTCCCTCTCTCTCTGCCTCATCTACGCCGACAAGGACCTGCGACTGACACACCCTACGCTCGCAGCCATCACGTTCATGCGCGGCCTCGCCGAGTACGTCGCCGTCAACGAGGCCATGGTGATCGAGCTGCCCAAGGGTTTCCACTCGGGCGACAAGCAGCTCGAGGCGCCCATCTGCGCGTTCGACGCGACGCGCGTCTGGGTCGCGCACGAGCGCTGCCACGACGAGCTCAAGCGCATGAACGACGCTGAGCGTCGCCTCGTCAAGGACCTCAACGAGCGCATGGGGTTCAAGGGCGACGGCGTCCTCGTCGTGTACGGTCAAGGGTGCGTCCCTCTTTCTCTCTCTCCTTCTGTGTCGACGACGCAGCACTGACTCTCGCACCACCATCCTCCCCCTCCCTCTCGCAGCGGATTTGCCAAGGTCGCGCTCGACATGATCAAGATGGCCAAGCAGGACCGCAAGGTGATCCTCGTCGCCACGTCGGACCGCTGGTCGGCCGGCGACTACGGCCTCAAGGACGACTGCCTCGTCGTCGTCGGCAAGCACAACGTCGCCGACGAGCTCAAGAAGCTCGGCGGCGCCCAGGGCATCATGTGTGCGTCCGCGCTTTCTCTCTCGAGGTCGTCGACGGACGACGCACTGACCCACTCGCTCCCGCACGACTCGCAGGCGTCGACATGCCGATTCAGCAGGTCGAGCAGCTCCTCGACGGCTGCCGCTTCCACTCGTCGATCGTCCTCCTCTCGCCTCGCCAGGACAAGGCGATGCAGCTCCCGATCGGCGCGTCCCTCTCTCTCTCTTTCTCGCCGTCTCGAGCTCGAGGCCGTGACTGACCCTCTCCCTCCTCCTCCTCCCTCTCTCGACCTCGCCTCCTCGGCCTCGCCGCACAGCCAACATCCTCGCCAAGTCGATGACGCTGCACGGCCAGCCGCTCGTCACGCACAAGCAGCTCGAGCACGCCATGCAGCTCGCCGACAAGCACGGCCTGCGCGCGCCGGTCAAGCAGTTCAACTTTGACGAGGGCGGGGTGCGCCAGGGCTGGGCGGCCGTCGAGGGACGCGAGCAGTTCGAGGCGGCGGTCGTCGTCGTGTCGCGCTCGTGAGGAGCCCTCTCCCTCTCTCTGCCGTAGCCTCCCCCTCTCGCCTCGTCGTCGCCTTTGCATTCAAAGCTTTGCCCTCACTTTTCGCCTCTCTTTCTCTCTCTCGCTCTCTCTCTCGCTCTCTCTCTCGCGTTCTCTTCTTCCCGTGGAGGGCTGCGCCTCGCCCCGCTTCTCGAGAGGTTGGCGAGCGAAAGCAGAGCGAGCAGGCGAGGAGCTTGCAAGCGAGAACAAGACGTCGAGGTCCCGCCACCGCGAAGCCGCTCCCTCGTTCTGAGCACTGTGTGACGACGACAGAGCGACGAGCGACCGACGAACGAGAGGGCAGTGCGAGGCGGCTCACAGACAGAGGGTCCGAGCGAACCTTCTCAAGTGGACGAGCTTCCGAAGGAAAACTCTCGCTCCTGCTCCTCGTTCGCCTCGGCTGCTGAGCAGACCTGTCGAGCAGCCCTCTGAGCTCGAGCCCAGCAGCTTGGGCGACTGAACGGAGGGGGAACGAGGGCCGAGGTGGGAGGAGAACGAAGGAGGCGAGCGGCGAGGAGAGTCGAACGCGGATTGTGCGAGCTGCAGAGCTGCGCTCGCACGAGAAGCGATTCTGCCGTACTGAAAGGCTCTCGCTCGACCTGCTCGACGATCCCGGCATCTTCGAGCGAGCTTTCGGCTCGTCTCACGCCTCAGCGCCTCTCGAATGCCGAGAAGGGCCGACCTTGCAGTTCCCTCCCGCGCTACCGCTGCACGATCTTCCACCTCTCGGCCTCGACCTTTGCCCGTCCCTCCTTGTCCAACCGCCCAAGCGCGTCCCTCCTCCCCCTCGCGCGCATGGCCTCGAGCGCCCAGCCGCCCATGCCGACCGCCCACACGAGCGTCGCGGCGTAGTAAAAATTGGCGTTGCCGGCCGTCGACGCGAGCCACATGTGCGAAAAGGCGGGCAGGAGCGACAGGGCGTACAGCGGGACGAGGGCGTGGAAGATCGGGGTCGAGACGTCTGCGGGCCCGAGCGCGGTCAATGAGGGCTTGCTCGGTCGAGAACGAGAGAGAGGGGGGACGTACGAGGCAGGAGCTCGGAGTAGCAGGCGAGGAGGGCGTGCCACAGGGCCCAGTCACCCAAGGTCGGGTAGCTTTTGAGGAGCGCGACTGCGCCGACGAGCAGGGTCGCCGCAAAGAGGGGATCGTTCCTGCGTCCAAGACCCACCATTAAGCTCGACTCGGTCCGGTCCGAAGGAGAAGGAGGGAGCAGGATGGAGGAGGAGGGACGCACCTGTAGAAGATGCACAGCGGCGCGACGTAGACGGCCGGGTGGAGCGCAAACACGACGAGGAAGAAGGCGCGGAAGTGATCGAACATCTCGATGAAGAAGTACCACGTCAGGCCGATGTTGGGCGTCAGATCGGGGACTGTGAGACTGGGTGCGGGTCGAGGGCGGGGGTGAAGCGAGGGTGCGACGAGGAGGGGAGGCAAGAGAGAAAGAGTGAGCGTCTGAATATGCCGAGGGAGACGGTGACGAGGACGCACATGACACCGTAGACGCTGTTGAGGAACGCCCAGCTGCCCGTCAGCCACCGGCTCAAGCCGAGCAGCACGGCCTGGTGCAGCGCAAACGCCGCCGTGCCCTCGACTGCGCTTGCCGCGAGCGACTGCGCGTCTCGCCGCGAGCGCTTGACGATGGCCTGGTGGGCGACGAGGATGACGGGCACGAGAAGGAGGACCGGGTGGAGCGAGAGGTGGGCCGCGAGGGAAAGGTGGAAGGCGGCGAGGACGAGCGAGCCTGTGCGAGAGGCGTGCGAGTCAGTGCCGAGACACGTTGCGACGATCCCGAGGCGATGAAAAGAGAGACGAACCATCGAGCGCCGAGTTGAGGGCGAGGGCGAGGAACAGGTTGGTGAAGGTGGTCGACGAGCGCGCGAGGGTGGTTGCGACCGTAAAGGGGTGGAAGAGGTAGCTATTTCGGGGGGCACAGGGGCTGTCAGTCTGCTGGTCTGGTGCAGGCGCACGTTGACGATGGTAAGGGGCACGCACAGGGCTGCGACGGTGGCCCGACTCCAGCGCTTCTCGGTGCGGTCGACGGGTTCAGGTCCACGGTCTCGCGCTCGGGCGATGCGGCCGAGTGCGCAGGCTGCGACGAGGTCTGCTGCGGTCCACGCGGCAAAGCTGAGCCAGGGCGGAGCCGAGTCGGGGTGGACGAGGGGTCCGACGAGTGCGAGGACGAGGGGAGGGTGGTGGAACGAGCCGGCGGCGTAGGGGTCGAGTGGGGGTGAGAGGTTGGTGGCGAGGTGGTGGCCTTCCTGGACTGTGTGCGCACGGGTGTCAGTGCTGCTCGCTGTGTGAGAGACGAGGGGAGGAGACGGACGGCGGACGAGGGCCGAGAGGGGGGTCGCGAGCTCGTTGCGGGTTGCGAGGGATGTGGGCCAGCTGGTGGCGAGTGCGAGTGCTGCTCTCAAGAGTGCGGCTGGTGCGAGTATGGCGGCCGAGTCCATGCTGAACGGAGCCGGGCAGAGGATCCGGGCCAAGCGAAGAGTGAGCCGGACTGTAACTGTCCTCCTCCACCTCTCTCGCTCCCTCGTCGTCTCGCTCTTGACACTGCTGCTCAACATGACTCGCTCAAGCTCTACTACCACCCGCTTCGGCTCGCTCGTCCCCTTTGCCGAGCCCGCCGCCATCAGGGTGAGCCTTCCCCCGCCCACTCTTCATCAGCTGCATCGCCCACACTCACCCTCTCTGCCCCTGCAGGACCTCCCGAGCCCTTACTACAACGAGTCGCACCACCAGCTCCGCCGCGCAGCCCGCAAATGGTCCGCCCTCCCCTCCCCCTCCTCCTCCTCCTCCCGCCCCCACCTCGCCATCATCGGCTGACCCTTTCCTCCCCTGTCTTCCTCCCTCCCCTCGAAACCACCCACACAGGGCCGACGAGTACATCATGGACATCCCGTTCGAGTGGGAGGAGGAGACAAAGACGGTCGACCCGGCCGTGTACAAGGCCGCCGCAGACGCCGGCATCGTCACCTGCCTCGCCTGGGGCACCCGCATCCCCAAGAAGTGGGCAAAGCCCGACGGCACCGTCTTTGGCGGCGTCAAAGTCGAGGAATGGGACGGCTTGTACGTCCTCTCCTTCCTCGAGTCGATCTTTCCTTCTCCCTCTCGACGTGACTGACCCTCTCTCGGTCGTCGCACGCAGCCACGACCTGATCCTCATCGATGAGCTGCACCGCAACGGCTCGCTCGGCGTCGGCCAGGGCCTCTTTGGTGGCCTGCAGATCGGTGCGTCCTCGCCTTCTTCGCCTCGCGAGCGCGCTTCTCGCCCTCCTCGGCATCGCCATTTGTCCCCCTCTTTACGGACGCCTCCCTGACTCTCTATCGCCCTCACCCAGGGTGCCCGCCGATCTACCACTTTGGCTCGCAGGAGCTCCAGGACCGCGTCCTGCCCGACATCATGGCCGGCAAGAAGCGCGTCTGCCTCGCCATCACCGAGCCCGAGGCCGGCTCGGACGTCAAGAACCTGTCGACCGAGGCCGTCTTGTCGGACGACGGCAAGCACTACATCGTCAACGGCACCAAGAAGTGGATCACGAAGTGCGTCCCGCTCTCCCTCCCTCGCTCTCTCTCTCGTCCGCCGACGGCCACACTGACCCCCTGCTCTCTACGCCCGCAGCGGCATCTACTCGGACTACTTCACGACGGCCGTGCGCACGTCGGGCAAGGCGGGCGACATGGCCGGCGTCTCGTTCCTCCTCATCCCCAACGGCGAGGGCGTCACGCGCCGCCGCATGAACATGTCGGGCCAGCACTGCGCCGGCACGACCTTCATCACGTTCGAGGTGCGTCTCGAGGCCGTGCCTCTCTCTTTCATCCCTTGCGAGCCGTGAGGAGGGAGAACGAGCGCTCATGATTGCGTGCGGCGGGCCGAGCAGGACGTCAAGGTGCCGGTCGAGAACCTCATCGGCAAGGTCGGCGAGGGCTTCAAGTGCATCATGAACAACGTGCGTCGGCTGTGTCCTCTCTGTCGTCCTCTCACTGTCCTCGTCGTCGGGCTCGAACCGCGAACTGACCTTCTTAAATTGCCTCGCCTCTCGCCTCCTCCAGTTCCGCCATGAGCGCCTCATGTCCGTCCGCCTCTCCCTCCTTCTCTCTCTCTCGTTCTACGACGAGGAGCCTAACGCAGACCTCCTCACCTTTACAGGATCTCGATCGTCGCGCAGCGCATCGCGCGCGTCGCGCTCGAGGACTCGCTCACGTACGCGCACAAGCGGCGCGTGTTCGGCAAGCGCCTCGTCGACAGCGAGGTCATCCGCAACAAGGTGGCGCACATGAGTCGCGTCATCGAGGCGCAGCAGGCGTGGCTCGAGGTGCGCTCGCACCCCTTCTTCTTCTCCTCCCTCGCCTCCTCTCCTCGCCTCCTCTCCCTCGCCTTCGCCTGCCCCTCCTTCCCTCGCCCATCCCTGCCTTTGTTGTCTTCTCCTGCCCTGCCCGCCGCACCCTGTCGTGGCTCCTTCGCGCCTCTCGAACGATCACGAGCAGGCGCCGACTGACCCTGTCCCTCTCTCTGCCCCTCGCCCACAGTCGATCGTCTACGCCTCGGAGCACCTCCCGCACGACCTCGCCAACCAGCGCCTCGGCGGCACGACGGCCCTCCTCAAGGCGCACTGCGGCATCACGCTCGAGCTCGTCGCGCGCGAGGCGGTCCAGATCATGGGCGGCATCGCGCACACGAGGGGCGGCGTCGGCGAGAGGGTCGAGAGGATCAGGAGGGACGTCAAGGGCGTCGTCATTCCGGGAGTGCGTCGTCGCCGTTCCTCTCTGTTTCCTCGCTCGAGCGCGGTCCCCTTTTCCCATCGGGACCGAGCCCAGGCGTTCGTCGTACTTGAGATTGTCGACAGCCACTGACACGCTCTCACCCGTCTTGCAGGGCAGCGAGGAGATCATGCTCGACAACGGCATCAAGCAGGAGCTCCGACTCGCCCTCGGCCTCGGCGCAAAGCTCTGAGCGCCTCTTCCACCGAGCCCGTCTCTCGACGCCAGCGCCTCTCTCGTCCTCTTCCTCCTTCTCTGGCTGTACTGTCGCGATCCGCAATCAAGTAGTGCTCTCGGTCTCTATCCTCGAGAGCGAGTGCGAGAGAGAGTCGAAGCGTGAGGTCCTCGTTGCAGATGCGAGTGCGGACGCGAGTACTGCGAGTGCGGGTGCGAGTGCGAGTGCGGTGCGAGTGCGTGTGCGTGTGCGAGCGCAGGCGCATGCATGTGTGTGCGAGTGCCTCCTCCAGGTCAAGCCAAGCCAAGCCGTCCCTCCCCTCCTTCCTCCTCGTCCTCTCACGGGCCGTCCCGTCCTCGACATGCCCCAAGCCCTCAGGGCGCCTCTCCCGGGCCCTCCCCAGCACCATTCGACGCACCGTCGCCCATGTCCGGAAGCCCCTGCAGCTTGAGCGCCGCGCCGAGCGCCTCGAGCGCGCTCGCCGAGATGCTCGGCGCCACGTTGGCCGCCTCGGCGTCGGCGGCGGGCGCGTCGGTGGCGGGCGCGTCGGCGGCGAGAGCGACGGCCGACGGCGCAGGCACAGGCGCGGCGTCGAGAGCCGTCGACGGCACAGCCGCCGGTGAGCGGGTCCCGGCGCTCGTGCCGCCGCTGGACGAGCCTGCGCGGCCCTTGATGCCGAGGCTGAAGGCGCGAGGCCGCCCGGCGTCGTCCTGCTGCCCCTGCTGCCCGTTCTCCGGCGACTGCGCTCCGTCATGCTGCACTTGTGCGCCGAACGCCGCTGCGCCGCCCCTCCTCGCGCCCCACGCGCTGCGCGCCGCCTCCTCTGCGCGCGCCTTCTCCTCTGCCGCCGTCGGCCGCCGCTCACCGCCGCCGCCGCGCTCGTCGACGTCGCCGTCGAGCTGCATCGGCTCGTTGACTAGCCCTCCCGCCCCAGCTGCGCCCGAGCTCGCGAGGAGCGCGGCCCGAGCGGGGTCCATGAACCCGGTCCCGCGTGGCGCGCTCGGCGCCGGCGCCGGCGCCGTCGCAGGTGCCGAGGGCGGGCGCATGAGCGCCGAGTCGGTCGGGTGGACGCTTGGGCCCGTACCGGAGACGGTTTGCGGGCCTGGACGAGGAACGCCGGTCGACGGGCGAGACGCCGGGGCCGACGACGACTGCTGCTGCTGCGGCGGGTGCGAGGGCGTGTGGGCGAGCAGGTGCGGCGAGTGCGAGGTTGAGAAGGTGCTGAAGGGAAGGATGGGCGCGAGCGGCGAGTAGGCGTCGAGAGGAGGAGGTGCACCCGGGGCGAGCGCCGCCAGGCGCGAAGGCGGTCCAGCCGGCCCGCTGCTGATCGACGACGACGACGACGCCGACACGAACGGGTCGAGGATGCCCGACGGCGGGCGAGGCTGCCCGGCGGGGAAGAAGCGCAGGGCGGCGGGCGCTGTAGGCGGGTCGGTCCCGGTGTGCTGCTGTGACGGCCGGCGGCGACGATCGACCGTCGGCGAGGCTTGCGGCTGCTGCTGCTGCTGCTGGAGCCGAGGCGTTGGCGGGTTCGACGCCGAGTAGTCGCTGCGGGAGCTGGCCCCGTCTCCTGCTGCGTCGCCAGCGGTGCCGCGGCACGCCGCCTCGTAGTCGGACAGGTGCGTCGAGCGGTAGTCCTTGCTCATCTCGCCTGCGAGAGCGGTCCAGGGAGTACGGGGAGGAGGGAGAGGAGCGAGGAAGGGGAGGAAGGAAGGAAAGGGGAGGGCGGAAAGGGGTGCGTGCGCAAATCGTCAGTGAGGAGGTCCAGGTCGGGTCGAGCAAATCGCCGTCGGCGAGCGATACGACGTACTCCAAAGCCACTCGTGCTCTGCAGGCAGTCGAGGAGCCAGTCAGTCAGGGTTCTTGATCCGGCCAAGGAGAGAGAGAGAGAGAGACGCACCCTCGCCCTGATTCCTCGCGCGCATCTCCGCCAGCTCGACCCACAGCTTGACCGGCGCGCCCGGGTACTTGCCGCCCATGAGCTCATGCCGCGCACGATCGCGCTCGCGCTGCGTCTCGAACGCGAGCCACGCGTCGCGGAACCGGAGCGCGCGCAACGACGACGAGACCTCGCTCAGGCTCAGGCCGACGAGACCGACTGCGGACAAGGCGAAGGTCGAGGTGCGTGAGTGACGGCACATCTCGCAGGGAGGGGGAAGAGAGAGAGCGGAGAGAGAGAGCGGAGAGAGAGGCAGAAGGACGCACCGCACGGGTCGAAAAAATCCCTGCACTCGCCGAGCGTCGTGTCGGCCGCGACGTTGCTGACGTACAGGGTCGACAGGGCCGCGAGCAGGTGCGACGGCAGCGGCGTGTGCGGCGGAAGAGGTGCCGCCGTGCTCGCTCGACGACCTGCCCCGCCGCCGTCAGCGCTCGGACCCGCCGAGGGTGCGGCGTGCGGCACGCCGGCGAGGTGAGGCGGTGGTGCCCGGTCGTCGACGACAGGCTGCAGGTGCGGCGTCGCGATGCGGTTGGCGAGAACGCTCGACGAGGACGACGCCGAGGACGCGTGGGCGTAAGTCGACGGGGTGTGCCGAGCGGCGTGCGCGTCGAGCTGCTGGCGGTGGTGGGCGTCGACGAAAGACGGCTTGAAGTCGCTCCAGCGCCACGAACCTGTGAGGAGAGTACCTTGAACGTCAGGGAGGGTGCGGGAGAACAAGAAGGAGGACAGAGGACGCACTCGTCGTCTGCTCGGCCCCGACGCTCGACGTGATCTTGCGGCCGCGGAACCTCGCGTGGTCGGTGCGGCGGATGAGCTCGCGCGCGCTCTCAACGTCGCCCTCGTCGTACATGACGAACGCGAGCGTCACGTCGGGCTCGAGGCCGGCCTCGCCCGCCTGCCCAAAGTCCTGGTTGGGCCGCGAGTGGCACTTGATCGCGACCGGGTCGGCCCGGGTCGTCGGCGCGCCGTGGCGCACAAAGTCGGCGATGTCGGTCGCCGAGAGACGGCCCGGGAGGTGGCGCAGGAAGACGGTGTGCAGGCGCGAGAGGAGCTCGATCGGGACCGACTCGGACGGGCGCGGCATGCTGGGCGGCGGCGTCTGCCTGCGCGGGCCCGTCGGCGGCGTCGCCACACGGGCAGGCGTCGAGGCGTGGTCGGCGTCGTCGAGGCGGCGGCGGGTCGAGCTGCGCAGGACCGCCGACGACGCGTGCGAGTAGTCCGAGCGCGCCGGGCTCACGGCGCGCTTGCGGCTTGCCGACCCGAGCGCGACGAAGGACGACTCGTGGCCCGAGTCGCGGCGCGTGGCGGGCGACCGCGACCGCGACCGCGAGCGGGCGCACGAGTAGGCGCGCGACGACGACGGCTTCGAGCCTGAGGCGCGCTCGCGCTCGTCGCGCTCGTCTCGACCGCGCTCGGCCCTCCTGCTCGTCTCCCTCTCTCTGCTGCTCCTGCCCGAGCTCCTCTCCCTCGCCCGCCGGACCTCCTCGCCCTCCTCGCCCTCCTCGTCGCGGCTCCTCCTCCTGCGCCCGCCACGCTCGCGCTCACGCTCGCGCTCCTCGTCCTCGCGCTCACGAGCCGCCTTGGCCTCCTTGTACGCTGCGCGCTCGCGCTCGCGCTGCGCCGTACCCGGCGACAGGGACCGCTCGCGGCCCCGGTCGCGCTCCGAGCGGCGGCTCGACGAGGCCCGGTCGCGCGAGCGTGCGGCGTCGTAGTCGCGGTCGCGAGAGCGAGAGCGTGCGCGGTCCCGCCTCGGCTCGTCGTCCCTCGCCCGCTCGCGTTCGCCAGCACGCGCAGGGCCGTCCCTCGTGCTCGCCCCGCTCGCTGCAGTCGTCGGCGCCCTCGACGCTGGGCCCGACGCTGACGCCGACGCTGCACTCGACGGCTGCGGCTGCGCGACGACCGGTGGCGCGAGCGCGGGCGGCTTGACGAGGGCAGGCAGCCTCGAGCTCGTGCTCGCGGTCGACGCGGACGATGAGCCGGCGACTGGGCGAACGAGGGAAGGGTCGAGGGGCGCGCTCGCGGCTGCTGCGCGAGGGGCTGCGCCCGGCGGCGTGCAGGAGGTGGGAGGGATAGAAGGAGGAGCGACTGGGCGTGGGGGAAGGCGCGAGGTGGTCGGGGCGCGAGCGGGAAGAGAGGGGAGGGTCGAGTCGGCGGCGGCGGGCGGCACGGCCGTCGTCGAGGATGGAGCAGACGCGAGCGGTGTAGGTGAAGGTGCGGCGGCGACGGGCGCTGGTGCGGCGGGCGTCGACGAGGTCGAGGCGGAGGGAGGAAAGGGAGCGAGCGACAGGCCGGCGGCAAAGTCGCGCTCGCGCCTGGTGAAAAAGGCGTCCTCGGCGGCCATGACGAGCTCGGCTGTCGCTGCCGGGTGGAACTGGACGGCGGCGAGCTGGGCGCTCGAGAGGTGGTCGAGGTTGACGGAGGCCGGGTCGAGGTCGAAGGCGAGGTCGACGCACTCGAAGCGCGGGAACTGGTCGCGCTGCTGGAGGTCGAGGGGTGCATGGATGCCCATGGGCTCACGGGCCGTGATGAGCGGGCGGGCCTTTTCCCTGCGCCTGCGCCAGGTGCGCTTGAGGGCGGCAGCCATCGAGTCGTCCCCTGTGGACCGGCGACAGGAGCGTCAGGCGGGGGCGAGAGGGCGGGGGACGCGGTGGGACGGACAGCTTGTGCTCCATGGCGCGAGTGCGAGCTGGTACGCTGCGAGGTCGGCGAGTGTCGACGCGGCGAACGCGAAGTCGAGGTCGGCGAGGTGCAGCAGAGGGAACGGGTCGCCGTCGCCGGGCGGGTCCTGGGCCGCCATGGGCAGACAGGCCG
This sequence comes from Rhodotorula graminis WP1, assembly GCF_001329695.1. Classification (NCBI taxonomy): domain Eukaryota; kingdom Fungi; phylum Basidiomycota; class Microbotryomycetes; order Sporidiobolales; family Sporidiobolaceae; genus Rhodotorula; species Rhodotorula graminis. Next base: position 234,587 of record NW_017264936.1, read on the forward strand.
GGTCGAGGGCGGGCTGTCGAGCTGGCGCGGCAGCTACGTAGTGACGGTGCGAGGCGAGAGTGAGGCGCTGAGGTTGGCTCTGTTGCGACTCGGCGCGCTTTCGGTTCTCGGTTGCTCGACAGCGTGCGTACGAGCCTTCTCTGCACGCTCAGCTTGCCAGTGCCCGCCCCGCGAGACCAGTACGAGCGACAAGGTGAGACAGCTCCGACCGGAGCGAACTCGAGCTCCAACTCGACTCTGCTCCTCTTCCCACCGCATCGCTGGCACCGGCTGCCACCGGTACTCGCACGTACACCCAAGCTCGGCTCCCTGCACCCCCTGAACCAGCCGCAGGCGGCCCCTCGACCTCGCTCCATCTACCGCCCCCACCCGCGGTCGCCCAACTCGGTTCACCCTCCTTTGCACACCACCACCCGGCCCCTCGGCTCGTACACGCAGGTCGCCATGGGCGCACCGAAAGCCGGCCTCGACGGCAAGACGACCGGCGCCGCCATCCTCCTCGCCGTCGTCCTCGTCGCCTACACCATCCAGACGGAGCTCGCCTCGCACGTCCAGCACCAACTCGGCTACAAGAAACCCTTCTTCCTCTTCTACCTCACCCACAGGTCCGTCCCTTCGTCCCCTCCCCATCAGAGAGCCCGCTGACCTCGTTCGCCCCGTGCACAGCGGCTACACCCTCCTCGTCCCGGCGCACGTCCTCGTCCTGCGCCTCACGGGCACCCCCATCCGCTCGACCTTTGCCGACCTGCGCGACCTCCTCACGTACCACTTCCGCACCCCGAGCCCGCACGACGACCCGGACGGCGCCGCCATCCCCGTCTCGCCCAAGGTGCCGCGCTCGCGCTCCGACCGTTCGCTGTACCGCCACACGTCGCCCAACGCCGTCACGCGATACCTCCCCGCCGCCCTTGCCGACATCGCCGAGCAGGACTGGGTCCAGAACCTTGCCAAGAAGGCCGGCATCCTCACCATCTTCATCTCGGCGCCCGCCCTGTCGTGGTACGCCGCCGTGCCCTTGACCAGCATGACCGGTCCGTCATCCTCTCTTTGTGTGGCCACCGCGCGGTCGTACTGACCCTCTCGCACCCGCAGACATCACGGCCATCTACAACGTCTTCGCCTTCGTGAGGCCTCGCGTTCTCTGGGCGAGACCTTCTCAAATCCTCCACTGACCCTTGCTCCCTCCCCATCTCGCAGTGGGCCTACCTGCTCTCGCTCTACTACCTTCCGTCCCCTGCCTCGGCGCGCGAGTCGCCCTCGCACCGCCTCTTCAACCTCCTGAGCGTCGTCCTCGCCGTCTGCGGCGTCTTTGTCATCGCGTACGGCGACGCGACGGGCTCGCCCGACGGCGAGGGCGCCAATCGGCTCATCGGCAACGGCCTCGCCCTGTTCGGTAGCATCGCCTATGCCGGCTACGAGGTCTGGTACAAGATCCACGTGCGCCCCGCTTCCCTCCTCCCCTCTCGTTCGACCTGAACCTCGACCGACGCTCACCCTCGACTGCCCGCAACAGATCGCGCTCCCCGACTCGACGCCGGACGACCAGCCCTTGACGCCCATCCTCCCCGTCCACCAGCGACAATCCTCGCGCCGGCCTCTCCTCGCGCACGGCGCGCCCTCGCCGTCGTCGGCCGCTCGCGCAGCCGGCACGCCCGACACGCTCGCCGCCGCGATCGACGACCTCGACTCGCGCCCTGCGTCCGACTCGGACGACGACGACGACGACGACCGCGAGGACCGTGGGCCGGCGAGCGAGACGAGCAGCCTGCTCAACTCGCCCGTCAGGACGCCGACTCGGTCGGGCAGCCCCGTCGGCGGCCACAGCTCGAACCTGTCGTCGTCTTCGCGCGCTGCGCCGGCGCCGCCCACTCGGCCTCGGCTCGGCGTCCCTCGTCGCCTGTCGCACGCGGCAACCTCGCCGCGCCCACCTCGCGCGAGCCCCACCCTGTTCCTCCTGTACTCGAACGTGCTCACGTCCCTCATCGGGCTGTGCACGCTCCTGTTCCTGTGGATCCCGATCCCGCTCCTCCAGCTCGTCGGGTGGGAGGACTTTGAGTGGCCGCCGGTCGAGGCGAGGTGGGCGCTCGCGGGCATCATCGCGTCGGGCGTCGGTGCGTCCTCGTCTCTCTCTTCTCTCGCGTCAAGAACGAGCGCTGGACTGACTCGAGCTCGTTGCGGCCGCACACAGTGTTCAACGGCGGCTTCATGCTCCTCATCTCGCTCCTCGGCCCCGTCATCGCGAGCGTCGCCAACCTCTTGACCCTCATCCTCGTCGCCGCGGCCGACGCCCTCTTTGTCCCCTCGGCGCCGCCCATCACGCGCAGCACGCTCCTCGGCGGCGGCATGATCGTCACGGCGTTTGCGGGCCTGATCGCGGGCGAGGTGAGGAGCCACCAGCAGCACGCCAAGGGGCGAGGGGCCGACGAGGTGGACCAGCGGTAGAGCGTCGGGCGTTGCATTGGCATTTATGGCATCCTTCTCGAGCCAGTTGCGAGCTTGCGCGGTCGAGAGAGGACGAGCCGCGGAGGCGCGCACGAGCACTCGAGAAGCTCTCCCTGAGCGTGCTTGAGCACCTCGACGCCGGAGCAGCAAGCTCGGCTAAGCTGCTGAGCGGTCCAGCTGTACACAGGACGAAGCTGAGCGTTGTGTAGAGGACTCGAAGCCGAGAGCCTGGTGATGAGAAAGAGAGCGACGACGGGGGTCGGCGAGTGAAGCTCGACCGCCGGATGGTGATCAAGACTGCCGACCGCCTCGCCAGACCAGCAAGCAGGTCTGTACAGCGGGAGGGGGGCGAGCTGGACGAGGGCGAGCTCGAGGAGGAGGGTGGGCGAGCGGCTCGTCTGCTCTCATTCTCGTCGACTAGCTCGAGCTTGCACCTGCTGCAGCTCTCTGCAGTACAGACCGTTGGCTAGTCAGCCAGTCCAGCCGCCGCCACTCCTCCGCGACCTCAGCGCCTCTCGACACCGCCTCCTCCCCCTTTCCCCGTTCGACCTCGCCCGCCATGCCCGCCAGCATCCTCAAGAAGCGCCCAGGCGCATCAGCATCCACCAAGCGCGCCCCTTCGCCACCCGCCGCACCCTCGTCTGGCGAGGACGACTACAGCGACGCCAACGACTCGGAGGAGGACGAGTGGGCCGCCGAGCGCACCCACGCTGGCCCGAGCCGCTCGCGCTCGTTCGAGCAAGACGACGACGACGACGACGACGACGACGAGATGGGCGAGGCGGGCAGCGACGGCGACGAGGAGGACGGCGTTGCGGCGTACGAGAGCGACCAGGGCGAGCTGATCGAGGACGACAGCGACCCAGAGGTGCGTCCCTCGAGTCTCCTTTTCCGCTACCGCGAGCCTGACTGACCTTATGACGACGCAGGCCTCGATCGGCAAGCGTGCGCCCACCCTCTCCCTTCCTCTCGCGCTCGTCAACCTCGGACTGACCCTCTCATCTCGCCCGCAGAGCTCGCCGAGATCCCGTTCACGTCGCTCCTCAAGGCGCAGAAGCAGCTCAAGAAGCAGCAGGGCAAGAGCGGGGGCAAGGGCAAGGCGCGCGACGAGGACGAGGGCGAGCCCGACGAGGAGCAGAGCGCGGGCCGGCACGGCAGGGCGAGGAAGGGCAAGGGCAAGGGGCGGGCAGAGCACGAGGGCAGGTCGAACAAGCACGCGTGCGTCTTCCCGTCTCTCTCCCCCTCGGCCTCTTCGTCACGTTGCCGGATGAAGTACTGAAGCTCGAGCGCCCCGCACAGCCCGACCGAGATGTCGGCCAAGCGCCCCGTCTCTCGCGTCCGTCAGGTCGTCGAGACGCAGACGCTCCACGCGCGCGACCCTCGGTTCGACGCCCTGTCGGGCTCGGTCAACCCGCACCTGTTCAAGCAGTCGTACGGGTTCCTCGCCGACAAGCAGCGCGCCGAGCTCGACACGATGCGCAAGACGGCGGCCCAGGCGCGCAGGAACCGCGCCCTGCCCGAGGAGGAGAAGGAGCGCATCGAGGAGGCGCTGCGCAGGATGGAGAACCGCGACGTGACGCGCAAGATGAAGGAGCGCGAGCAGGAGGCGATGAAGTCGTGGAAGAAGGAGGAGCAGGACAAGCGCGCTCAGGGCAAGAAGGCCTTCTACCTCAAGGAGTGTGCGTCCCTCTATCCCTTGATCTGCCTCGGTCCTCTCCCTCGTTCGTCCTAACGGACGCTGACTCGCCCTCGTCGCCCGCCCGCAGCCGAGCGCAAGAAGCTCTTCCTCAAGGCCAAGTTCGACGAGCTCTCGACCGACAAGCGCAAGCTCCACAAGGCGATCGACAAGAAGCGCAAGAAGACGGCGCAGAAGGAGAAGAAGGCCATGCCCAACATGCGCCCGAGCACCGGTCGTTGACCTTTGTCCGTCCTCGTCCTCGCGTTCTGCAACGAGGCCCTCTCGCTCTCTTTCTCTCGGTCGCACTCGAGAGAGATCACGGAAAGCGCTGCACTGCGTACGAGTCCTCAAGCTACTGCTGCCCCCTCCCTCGCCCCCTCACTCGTCGCGACCGGGAACGAGCGCGATGGCCGGAATGCCGATCGAGCGCGGCGGGCGCGCGTGCTGCGCCTTGACGGCGGAGCGATAGATAGAGCAGAGCTGTGCGCGCGACGTTCACCAATCAGTCCGGGCCTGCAGAGCAGAGAGAACCGAACGAGGGAAAGAGGCCGACTCACGACCGAACGAAAGTCTTGCTCTTTGCGACCGTGCCCACCGCCCGGCATGTTGCTCCACTGGACCCACCCACCCTCGACGTCGAGCACCTCGTCGAGGTCGTCCGGTTCCGCCACCTCGTCGTCGAGGCCGGCGGCATCGCACATGGCGACGACGGCGTTGCTCACCTCGAGCGGGAGCGCGATGCGGAAGTGCGGCTCGCCGTCGGCGTGACCGAGATCGTGCGACGAGGGAAGGAGGTAGTCGTGCGCCTCGTGCTGGTGGAAGAGGACGTCCCACAGCGAGCCGAAGAAGGTCGGGCGGACCGGGACGAAGTTGGGCGTGCCCTTGCGGCCGATCGCAGGGTGGCGGCAGTCGTCGACAGCGCACATGACGCTCGACGTGAGAAGCTTGAGGAACTCGTCGTCGTACTGGTCGTAGGCGTCGGCGTCCGAGTCGAGCTCCTCGTCGTCGGGCAGGTCGAGCGTGTTGGACAGGACGAGCTGGACGACGTGCAGGCGCAGGGTCGTGCGCCACTCGTTGAGGTCCTCGTCCATGCCCTCCTGGGCCGCGTCGATGGCGTGCTGGTCGATGACGGCGTCGTGCGGCTGCCACAGGGCGCGAACCGAGGGGAAGAGGAGGAAGTCGGCGAAGAGCGGCGTGAGGACGATGGCCTCGGCCGACGGCTGGCGGTTGCGGAACGACTGGTAGACGGGGACGAGGGCTTGGCGACGCAGAGCTTGCGCCTCGGCCTTGGCGGCGGCGAGACGTTTCTTGCGAGAGGCGGCGAGGACCTTGAGCACCTTGGGCTTGAGCGCCTTCCACTCGGCGTCGTCGACCGTGTCGAGGCCGCGGTTGACGACCTTGTCCGAGAGCCACACGCTGCAGAAGCTGCGAGAGAGGCGACGAACGAGAGGTCAAGATGGGTCCGTGCGGGCGGAAAGAGAAGTCGACGCACTCGTCCTTGGACCACTTCTCCTCGTCGCTCAGGGCGAGCACGCGCTCCTCGAGCCTGCACAGGCACGATGTCAGTCTCTGAGATGAGGTGAAGGAATAGACGAGGGACGCACGCTTCGCGCCTCGCAATCGAGGTCCCGTCCTCCTCGTGCCCGTGCTGCGTCGCCTCGCGCGCATACAGCTTGCCGAGCGCGACGAAGAGCGCCTCGCCCTCCTGTGAGACCAAGAAATACGACCACTCAGTGCCACCATTCGAGACGACGAACGAGAGGCAAGGAGAGCGAGACTCGGACGCACCTGCTCAATCCTCGCGCACGCACCCCTCCTCTTCTTGACGTACGCCGTGACGCGCTCGCCCCACTCGCCCTCGCCCCTCCTCGGCAGCTCGTCGTACGTGCCCTGCCCGCCGCCCTTGTGGCCAGCGCCCGCCCTCGAGCCCGACTTGGGCGACCGCGCGGCGAACTTGTCGGCGTAGTACGCCTCGTCGGCGGCGTCGTCCTTGTCCTGGAAGCGCCACAGGATGGTGCTCTCCGACTCGAGGTCGGGCAGGAAGCCGTGGCGGACTGTGGCGAGAGGATGCCGTGAGCGAGGGGAAAGACGAGGACGAGGCGGTAGAGAAAGGAGGGACGCACGCTTGCTGCGGACCTGGTGCAGGTCGTCGAGCGACTCTGTGTGCGCATCTCGTCGTCAGTCTCGGCTCGACGTAGCAGAGCGAGAGAGAAGCGGGCGTACGACGAGTCTGAATGACGCAGTCCTTGACGGCGCCGTGCAGGTCCGAGTCGATGTCGTCGAGGTGGTCGAGGCGGACGATGCTGCGCGCACGACGAGGCATCAGGTCACTGATCATCTTGGTGGAAACAGTGCGGAACGAGAACGCACTTCTCGGAGCGGCAGGGCTTGCAGAGGCGCATGCGGAGGAAGGCGTCGGGCCAGCGCTGCGAGGGCTTGCCGCAGAGCTGCAGGGGTTCGCTCAAAGTCAGGCGTCCGCTTGCTCGTTCAGAGAGACAGGGAGAGAGTGGACGCACGACGCAGTGCTTGCCGTGAGCGAGGCCGGCGTACCCAAACTCGAACCAGTCCCACCCGCCCTGCTCGAGGTCGGGCAAGCCGTCGGCCTCGCGCGCCGCCGCCCAAATGTCGTCCATCTGGTCGAGCATGACCGTGTTGCGGTAGTGCCGCGAGAGCTGCGCGACGGCGAGGAGCGCGCCGAGAGGAAGGTGGGCGAGGATCTGTGGGACGAAGCCGCGAGGGTCAGAAACGAGGACAATAGAGGATGAGTGGGTGCGGCAGGGACTCACGTTGACGAGCAAGTTCTGCGGTAGGCTCTTGAGCAGGTCGTGCTTGTGCTTGTGCGCCTTGGCCTTGTGCCCGCCGCCGCCCGACTTCAACTCGCGCTTCTTCGAGCGCTTGTGGGCCTTGGCCGGCTTGAGCACGGCGCGGTCGAGCTCGTCGGCCCTCGAGAGGAGGTCGCTGTCGGACTCGGCGCTGTTGCCGTCGTCGTCAGAGGACGAGGCGAGCTGGTCGTCCTCGTCGTCCGAGTCGTCCGAGTCGACTGAACGGCCGTGGCCCGAGTCGCGGCGGTGCGACTTGTGGTGCTTGTTCTTGGCTGCAGGGCACAGACAGGCTGGTCAGCGAGCGGTCCCGTGCGCTGTACGCCGGCTTGGAGAGCGAGGGAGATGAGGCGCGACTGACCGGCTCCACGAGCTTCGCGCCCATCGCGCTGGTAGGCGGCCTCGAGGGCGAGGAACTGGACCGGTGTGGTGTACGACACGCGCGCGTGGCGCCTGCGCGGCATGGCGAGTGTTGGTGGGAGGAGGAGGGAGGCGAGGAGGCAAAACGCGGGGGAGAGGGAGCGTGCGTCGATTTCTCGAGCGGGGGCTTCGTAGCGCGCGCCGTACGACGACAGCGAGGAAACGACAGGCTCGACTAGTATGACAACAGATGAACTATCAACAAGTTGTCCTCGCCGCCCTCGCTCAGGCCCCGACCCTCCTCTCGAGCCCGCTCAGCACGCCGACAAAGACAGCGACCGCCTTGGTGCACTCTGCCCAGTCGCGCTCTGTCGGCTCAGGCTTGGCGTAACGGGCGCGGACGAGGTGCGACTCGTACAGGTCGGCGAGCGGGCGCAGCGCGTCGGGGAGAGGCGAGGCGGAGGAAGGGAGGGCGAGGAGCGGCGCGAGGGGGGACAGGGGTGCCGAACGAGGGTTGCTCGACGGGTAGGCGGCGAGGAGGGCCGGGTAAAGGGGCAAGAGGGCGGCACCTGTACGAGGGTCGAGCGTCAGTTTCGTTCGGGACGGCGAGTGCGCGCGCAAAAGGGACGGACGCAAGGCCGGAATTGTCGCGAGGATGGCCGAGCGGAAGTTGACGTCCTCGCAGCTCGTCCCTGCGATCGCGGTCGAGAAGAAACTAGTCAGTACGCGGCACGCCCGAGACGTGCGCGCCCTGACGAGAGAGTCAGACTTTGGACGCACCTGGTCGCCCCCAACCGGCCTGGTTGCGCCCGCTCGGCTGCGCCACCTTGGTGATGATGCACGCGCGCTCGTACTCGTTCTGGATGAGCTCGCTCGCTTTCTGCGGACCGGCGAGGGCGAGTCAGTTAGAGGCAAGGCGAGAATGGGGCGAGGCAGGGGACGCACCTTGGGAACGTCGGTCGACTTGGTCGGGAGGTAGCCCTTGGGGATGGCGATGATGGCGCGCTTGTTGGCGACGGCACGCGTGATGACGAGGATGAGGCCGAAGATGATCTGCGCGTGTGGGAGGAGGAAGGGGACGAGTCAGTGCGGGCTCGAGGACAGAGGGGCAGGAGGAGCTGAAGGAGAGACTGACGACGCCGGCGTACGTGCCGAAGGTGATGCTCAGGTCTGCGACCTTTGAGGCCCGGTTCGAGTAGATGAACGAGTGGCCAATGTCGACGAGGCCGACGAGGAGGACGAAGAGGGTGAAGAGCAAGAGGCAGTAGTTGGCGATGGTGGTGACGACGTTCCACCAGCGGATCGGGCGTCGGTGCGGGTACTTTGACGGCGGACGAGCGGTTGCAGGAGTGTTCCACCAGCGCATCGTGCGGCGGTGCGGGTTCCTTGCAGGTGGGCGAGCAGTTGGAGGAGGGCCGAACGAGAAGGCGCGCGGGACGCCCGCGCGCTGACGGGTCGACATGGCCGACGGTGCTGTGCGCACAACAGGTGTGGCGGCTGGCCCTCTAGCGGTCGAGGTCGCGAGGCTCGGGTGGGGTGGTGAAGGGCGGAGAGAGCGGCGACGACGACGACGACGAGGTTGCGCTTCCTACCTCGACCCTGCTCTGCCCAGCGACTCGCACAGGTACTCGAGTGCTCTCCATGAAGGCCACCCTCGAGCTGTTCGCGTCGGCAGCCCCCGCCCGCACCTCTCGCCTCGCCCGCACTCCTCATCTCCCGCTCGACTATGTCCGCCCGTCTCCCTCCCCCGCAACCCCACCGAGCGCCTGACTGACTCGCCCATCTCACTCCCGACACCGCAGTTCATCCACCGCGCGAGCTCGCTCGCCCTGTACCGCCAGTTCATCCGCGCCACCCGATCCCTCGGAGACGTCGACGCCAGGTGGGAGACGGTCCAGTGGGTCCGCAAGGACTTTGAGCGCTACCGCGGCATGGTCGACTCGGTACGTCCTCTCTCTCTCTTCGTCTCGAACCGTGGTGCGCCCGACCGCAGACTGACCTCGCTGAGCGCACGCAGGAAAAGTCCAAGACGCTCCTCGCCCTCGGCCAGCGCCAGCTCAAGCAGCTACACGCTACGGGCAGCTTGATCGGCGGCGACAGCGCAAAGTGGCGCGGCAGGCGCTCGGCAAAGTGAGCCGGCGCCGCACGAGCGGCCGTCCTGAGCCGCTCGGGCTCGTCACGGACGAGACGAGGCGGCCGAGTAACAGTGCGCTCGCCCCCTCGCCCTCCCTTTTGACCTCCCGACTGATTCTCAGCTTTACAGGCTCCTCTCGGTCGCTCAGCAGCAGGCGGCGCCAGTCGCTTGTCCCGGATTCGCTCGACCTGGTCGCCCCCGTCTCCCGTCCTCGCCCGGCCGCCGTCTCGACCTGAAGCACGCCCACACCGCGCCGTCACTACCTTTGCTGAGGACGACAACGAGCAGTCGAAGCACGGGCTCGTCAAAGTCTCGGCGCTGCAGGGCCGGCCGACGACTCGCGTGCGCAGGAGGGACTCGCTCAGGGTGCAATTGCAGGACTCGTTAAGGACCCCCTTCCGTCAGAGAGCAGCAGAGTGTCCGAACGAGAGCCACTGAGAGCACGCACACGAGGATCAAGCAATGCAGTCGCCACGAGAGGACCTCTGGCGGCCGCCGCCGAACTGTGTCGTCCCACCGCCGCTTTTCAAACCACCGCGAGCCAGCGCGTTCACCTGCGAGAGCTCTCTAGACTCTCTGCGCGCACCCCTGCGCACCATGCTCGTCGGCCCAGGGCGACCTCGTCTCGCCGCCGCCTCATCACTCCTGTCGACTTTGGGCCGTCGACTCTCCCCGACGCCGGCACTCGTGGGCGCGCGCCCGCTCCGCAGCAGCCCGACATGGTCGAACAAGCCCGCGAGCAAGCCGCGACCCGTCCTCGACCTGTTCCTCGGCCCTTCCGCTTCCCCCTCCTCCCCGTCCTCCTCATCGCCCGACCCCTCGTCGCCGTCCACGGCCGCCACCCCTTCTGCGCCGGCGCAGCCCCCTCGGCACGCGACATCCGCACCTCTCCCCTCAGCTCCCGCCGACTCTCGGGCACCCGCCATCGTCCCGGCCCGGCGCGGCATCCTCGCCTCGCTGTCGCGCCTGCGCAGCGGCTCCCTCTTCCACAAGCCGCCTCCCTCGGCAGGTCCGGGCAAGGCCGGTTACGTCGACCTCGAGGAGGAGCGCCGAGCGCGCGAGCGCAACCTCGAGACGGCCAAGGCGCTCGAGCGCACGCTGCGCTCGTCCCGGGGCGCGGGCGCGTCGGGCGCACACGGCGGCGGGCTCGACGTGCGGTGCACGACGCTCGACGCTCAAGGCGCCGTGTCGAGCATGGCGGCGCACGTCCCCAAGGAGGTCCTGTGTCGCAAATTCAACATCCAGCCGCGCGACCTGCGCAAGCTCGACTCGGCCGCGGGCGCCAACGTCGTCGTGCCGACCATCCTGAGCCGTCGCGACTGCGTCATCTTGACCGTCCTGCACTTGCGCATGGTCATCACGGCCAAGGAGGTCACCATCTTTGACTCGGTCGGCTCGGAGGACAGGTGCGCCTCCCCTCCCCTTCCCTGCTTCCTGGCCCTTGCCCGAGCCTCTCACTCACGCCCGATATCACCTCGTGCAGCTGGCTCAAAGGCGTCTTTGTGTGGTCGCTCGAGCACGCCCTCAAGACGACGGGCAAGGCGGCGCATGGACTTCCTTACGAGTTTCGGGCTCTCGAAGCAGGTGCGTCACGCACTATCTCTCTCTGTCTTCCCACGTCTCACTGCGAGACGAGTTCCTGACGAGCGAGGTGCTCCTCCCACAGCTCTCATCAACGTCGTCACGGCCCTCGAGACGGACCTTAACAACATGCGCAGCCACGTCGTCGAGCTCCTCGCCCACATGGAGGAGAACATCGACCGCGACAACCTGCGCCTCTTGCTGCACTACAGCCGCAAGCTGAGCATCTTCCAGAAGCGCGCGACGCTCGTCCAAGAGTGTCTCGATGAGCTTTTGGCCAACGGTGCGTCGGCTCGTCCTTTCCCCTTGCCTCCTCGGGCTGCAAGCCGACGCCGCCGAGCAGCCTCGAGTTGTCAAGAGACGTTCTCAAGGTTGAGCTGCCGCGCCGCGACGAGCCCGACCGAGCGCCCGACCTGACCACCTTCTCGCCTCGCCCGCAGACGATGACCTGTCGGGCATGTACCTGACGGCCAAGGTGCAGGGCAAGCCTCGAGCGTCCAACGATCACGAGGAGGTCGAGCTTCTCCTCGAGGCGTTCTCGAAGCAGTGCGAGGAGGTCGTCAGCGAGGTCGAGACGCTCGCCGTACGTCCCTCTCTCTCGCTCTCTTTCCTCTCTCTTTCCTCTCTCGAATCCTCTTTTTTTGGCTCGTCGTCAACGAAGCGAGCCCTGACGATCCTTCTGTCGATGTGCAGGCCAACGTGCGCCACACCGAGGACATCGTCGAGCTCATCCTCGACGCCAACCGCAACTCGCTCCTCGGGCTCGACTTGCGCGTGAGCATCATGACGCTCGGCCTCACGGCGGGCGCCATGGTTGCTGCTCTCTTCGGCATGGTACATCGACCATTTTCCTCTGTCCTCGTCCTCCCTTCTCGCGAGCAAACCTAACTGACCCTCGCCGTCCTCGTCGCGCAGAACTTGACCTCGCACCTCGAGTCGCACCCCTACGCCTTCCCGCTCATCTCGCTCTCGACGTTCGCCTTTGCCGCCTTGATCGCGTCGTACGGCTTGCGTCGCCTCGCGCAGCTGCGCCGCGTCGGGCTCGGGTGGCGCGACGAGGTGCGCCAGGTCGGCGACAAGTGGGTCCGAGGCGGACGCGCGAGGGCGAGGTCGCGCAGGAGGGACTGAGCGCGGCTCTCGACGTCGTCGTCGCTGTCGTCGAGCAGGTGGACCGAGGATAGAAGGAGCTCTCGAGGGACCCGCTCGTGTAGAAAAGTAGACTCATCCTCTCGCGCTCGCTGTTGTTGCCAATCAAAACCCCGCTCTCGCTCCTCTCGTCGACCCGAGCCACTTTCGAGAGCTGCAGTCCAGTCGAGGCGATCCGTCAAGTGCACGAGAAGGACAAGTGTCTACGGCGAGGAGAAGATTAAGGAGGCTAACAGGAGGAGGGTATCGACCAGCGACAGCCGAGTACAGGAGGGGAGGGGGAGGGGGGAAGACGATATAGACATGAGCGACGAGAACTAGTCGTCATCGGCGTTGACGACCCTGAGCTCGCGCTTCGGGGCGAGCCCGGTCGAGATGAACGTGTCGAAGCCGCGAGTTGTTTCCTCGACGTCGTCGCTGCGAGCGAGGGGGAGTGTGAGCGTCTCGCAGGATGGAGCGGATGCGGGAAGAGAGAAGGACGAGCGGGAGAGAGAGAAGGAGAGAAAGAGAGAGAGAAAAAGAGATAGAGAGAAAGAGAGAGAAAGAGAGAGAGAGAGGACGCACGGTGCTGGGCCGGCGTGCCCGACAGAGCTGCTGCCTCGGCGGTCCCAGGGCGGGTAGGTTGTCGAACTGTACGACTCGCGCGGTCTGCGAGGGACGAGGAAGCGTTAAAGAGATGTGCGAGATACGCAGAGAGAAAGGGAGAGCGGGACGCACCCAAACTTTTCCCCCGCGAACAAGTGACTTTGCGAGCTGCCCGAGTCGCTGCGGCCCGTCGCCGCGTTGGCGGCGATGAGCGCCTTCTCGTGCTCGGCCGCCTCGCGCTCGCTCTTCTTCTTGCGGTAGACGAGGAAGAACCACGCGAGGCCAAGGAGGGCGAGCGCGGCGATGCCGCCGACGACGCCGCCGACGATGGCGCCGAGGTTGGACCCGCTCCCTCCTCCGCCGCCGGTGCCACCTCCTGCTGCGCCGCCAGGGCCCGTCGACGTCTCGTCGGTCGAGCCCGACGTGTCGGGATCGTCCGAGCCGTCGCCGCCGGTCGCCGAGCCCGCGCCCGACGTGCTGTACCCGGTCCCGATGCCGCCCGTGATGTTGGCGACGATGGCAGGCGTCGAGAAGATCGAGTTGGCCTTGTACTCGCTCGCCCAGGTCATCGAGGACGTGTTGAGGACCTGCGAGGCGGGGCGAGGAAGGGGTCAGTCGAGGCGCGAGTGAAAGAGGGAGAGAGAGAGCGAGAGAGACGCACAAAGATGCCCGGCTGCTCACACAGCACGTCGTCCCTCGTCAAGCCCCCGACGACGATGAGCTGGTCGCCCGAGATCGCGCACTGGTGCCCTGCTCGACCGGTAGGTGCGCCGGGCAGTTCGCCGACGTCTGTCCACGTGTACTTGTCGTCGGCGATCGTGAGGACGTAGATGCGCGAGTCCCGATCCGTCTGGTTGAGGCGCTGACCGCCATAGACTGCGAGGCGAAGGAAAAAGTCAGGAAATGGCGGAAGTGGGAGACAGAAAGAGAGAGGAGGGAGAAGACGACGCACTGATGATGTTGTGCGTCTGCTTGCCGTGCACCTTGGCGCTGCCACGCACGGCGCAGTGGTTGATGCGAGAGCCGAACCGAGCGCCGAGCGTGCTCTGCTTGGTCCAGCCGGAGCGCCCAATGTCGAACACGTCAAGCGTCGAGCCGTCCTCGACGTACTGCGTCTGGGTGGCGCCGCCGATCGAGACGAGGATGCCCTTGCCGTCGGTGCCGAGGTTCGGGACGTAGGTGAGCGAGCCGTCGGCGCGAGAGAGCGGGTTGCTCTCGGGCGTCGACGAGTTGGACGTGACGGCGTCGGACGAGTACGACGAGATATTGGAAAATGTCGAAGAGCCGAGGTCGAACTTGATCATCGAGTTGAGGAACAGTCGAGCGACTTGATTTGACCAGCCCTCGGTCGTGTGGTCGTCGAGGTGGCCGTAGCTGTCTGCGAGGCGGCGGCGGAAACGAGTCAGGGCCGGCCGACGCAGCGAGAGAGAGGCGAGGCGGCGGCGGAAACGAGTCGGGGCCCGCCGACGCAGGGAGAGAGAGAGGCGCGACGAAAGCGTGGACGCACAGTACGCCACGTTGTCGCCATATGTTCCTTGGTCGGGCACGATCGCGGGTTGGCCCTCGGCGGCATTGCCGACCTCGTCGCCCTGCGTGTCGACGATGGACCACTCGCCCGACTCGTACTAAGCTCTCATGTTTCACGTACTAAGCTCTCATGTTTGAACAATAAAATTAATATAAATCAGCAACTTAAATAGCCTCTAAGGTTTTAAGTTTTATAAGAAAAAAAAGAATATATAAGGCTTTTAAAGCTTTTAAGGTTTCACCTCGACGAGCTTGAGCGGCGGCGTGCCAGTCGCCCAGTCTGCGGGAGCGTACCGAAGGGTCAGTACAGAGTGCTCTCGCGCCGCACGATGTGCGCAAGCGCCTGGCTCGGCGACTCGCTCCTCCAGTTCTCGGCCGTCATGAGGATCGAGGGACGCACCTTGGTCGAGAGGAAGAGCGACGAGCGCGTTGGTCCACCAGTCGGACGTCTGGCTCGACTCGAGCTTGGACTGGCCGCCGTAGTACCACAGGGTCGAGGCGGACGACGAGCCGTTGGACGACGAGGTGCCGGCGGCGTTGGCGACGGCCATCTGGCCGCTCCAGCGGAAGCACGGGGTGGGCTGGGGCTGCTGCTGTGCGCTGGTGAGTGCTGCTGCGGTGGCCCATGTGGCCCAGGCGAGCGGCGAGGCGACGGTGCTGCGGGTCGTTCGACAGCGCTTGGCGGAGAAGGCGGTGAGGGAGGAGGCGCCCGCCGAGAGCGAGGGCGAGCGGGTGGGGTGCCGAGCGGGTGGTGCGTGCATCGCTGCAGGTCGTGCGCAGCTGTGCGAGGCTGTCACGGTAACAGTGGAGGAGGGAGGGCCAGCCAAGTCGCCGTTGGCGACTGCGCCGTCACCACCTTTCTCTCGGCGTACGTTGCTTCTCGGGACCGCACGCGCAGCTCGCAGTGTACCAGACCACCCACACGGCCCACCCACCCTGGCGAGAGCTTCGAGAGAGGAGCGAGCGCCGTCGTACGTCGTCCTCTGCTCCCCACCTTGCACCGCCCCGCTCTTCTCGCCTCCACGCTTGCCGTTCGAAATCGTCGACGCGACGAGCTAGATTCTCGCAACACGCAACGGTCAGCTGCGAAAGCGACCAATCGGTCTTTCTCGAGACCAAGACCAAGCAGTACTATGTACTCCGCTCTCGAGCTGTTCTCGCGCTCGAGCCGCTCTTCGTCGCAGCTCTCGTTTCGCATCGCGACGCTCGACCTCGGTACAGACATCAAGCTTGACATTGCGC
This sequence comes from Rhodotorula graminis WP1, assembly GCF_001329695.1. Lineage (NCBI taxonomy): Eukaryota > Fungi > Basidiomycota > Microbotryomycetes > Sporidiobolales > Sporidiobolaceae > Rhodotorula > Rhodotorula graminis. The sequence goes on from NW_017264936.1 coordinate 250,101, forward strand.
GCACGAGGATAGGAACGAGAGAGAGAGGAAAGAGAGACAAAGGGGGGAGGGAGAGAGAGGGAAAGAAAGCGACGAAGACGACGACGAGCGCGCGCGCCTCCTCACATGGGCCTCTGCGGCGGCCCGTCGCCGCCGATGCGCTGTCCCGACGAGCCGCTGTTGAGCAGGGCCATGAGGTCGGCGCCCGGGTTGGTGCCGCCGGTGAACATGGGCGGCGGGTGCGGCATGCGGCCCTGCAGGTGGTGCGGCGGCGGCGGCGGCGGCGGGAAGGGCATGCCGCCCGGCGGCGGCGCCATCGCTCCTCCCGGGCCAAACATCATCTGCGGCGGGAGCGAGGCGCCGGGCGGGAAGAACGGCGGCCGCCCGGGGCCGCCGTTGGGCGAGATGCCGTTCGGGCTCGCGAGGGGCGGCGAGAGCGGGCCGTTGGGGCGGGCGAGGGGCGGCGACGTGAAGGGAGGGAGCATGCCCGGGTGCGGCGGAGGAGGAAGAGGGCGCCCGTCGGGCGCGAAGCCAAAGTGCGGCGGGGCCATGCCGGGCGGGAGCTGCCCGGGCATCGACGGCGGGAAGCGCTGGCCGTAGAACTGCGGCGGCATGCCCGGCGGCGGCATCGGCGGACCCTGCGGCGCGAACTGAGGCGACATGCCGTTCGGGCCGTGGCCCTGGTGCGGCAGCTCGCCGTTGACGGCCGGCGCGCGTCCTCCTTGGGGACGAGGCTGCTGAGGCGAGCGCGAGAGCGACGGCGCGGGGCTGACCGCCGGCTGCTGTTGCAGCGACGCGTGGCCGAGGCCTGGAGGTGGGGCCGGGGCCGACAGGAACGGCGACTGGAGCCCGGGCGGCGCAGGAGGTGCAGGCGTGGCGGGCGAGGCGATGGTCGACTTGCTCGAGAAGTTGAACCGGCTCGAGGCCCGGCCCTCCTCGACCGTCCTGCCCGACGTGCTCGTCGGAGCGGGAGACGCGACGGTCGACGGGGCCTGCGACGGCAGCGGCGACGGCGACACGGCGGGATGCGGAGCGGGAGACGCCGAGGCGTCCTTGCCGACGAGCGGCGACGAGCTCCTTGCGCCCGACACCTGCAGCATGCCGAGCAGGCGCGCCATGCTGTCCGAGTCCTCCTTGGTCGGCCCTGCGCCGCCGCCGCCGCCGCCGCCGACGCCGCCGGGCGCGCTCGGGCCCTCGCTCGCGCTCGCGGCGGTGCCGAGGAGCGAGCTGAAGGCGCTCGCCGGCGGCTGCTGCGCCGCCTGCTGCTGTGGCGACGCTTGACCGGCAGGCTTGCCGTCGAAGAAGCGGGCGAAGCGCGACCCGCGACCGCCCTCGGCGGCGACGGCGGGCGACGCCGAAGCGTTGCCCTCGAGGCCGAGCCCGGGCAGCGGCTGCGACGAGCGCGCGATGCCGAGGTCCTCGAAGATCGATTTGGCGGCCGGCGCCTCGTGCGCGGGCCGCTCGGTGGCCGACGACGACGCCGGGCGCTCGTCGTCGATGGGCAGGCCCGCCGCGCGCAGCTCGCGCTCGCGGTCCTTGCGCTCGCGCTCCTTCATCTGCGCCTTGAACGCCTGCAGGCTGTCCATGCCGTTCTTGCCCGCGCCCGAGCCGAACGACGAGAGCGGCGAGAGCGGCGACTTGGCGAGCTTGTCGCGCGCGGCGGCCGCCTTGTCCTCGCCGTCGCGGACGTGGCCGGTCCCGTCGAACGACAGGTTGCCGGACGCCGGAGCGTCCATCCAGGCCGGCGACGAGCCGCCAGGCGAGCCCGAACCCGACGCCGCCGAGTCGTCGTCCATCCACGCCGGGCGGCCTGACCGGCCTGCGGGCCCGTCGCGGTCGCCGCGCTCGCGGTCACCGCGCTCGCCTCGGTCGCGGTCGCGACGGCCTGGCTCGGCGGGAGCGTGCGGGCTTGGCGGCGCCTGGTTGCGGATGAGCCGCTTCTCGCGCTCTGCAGAAGGGGGAAGCACAGAGTCAGTGCGGCTCGGCAGGAGAGAGAGGGGGAGAGAGGTGGGACGCACCCTCCCTGCTCATGCCGACGTTCCTCCAGCCACCCTCGTCGGCCGGGCCGACACCCCTGCGCGCGTCCCGCTTCGACTGCCCCGCCGCGAGCTCGACGTCGTCCCTCGTCCTCAGCTCGCGGTAACCCCTCGCAGCGCCCTCTCCCGCAGCGACCCGGCCCTTGAGCCTGTCGCCGCGCTCGCGCTCGCCGCCGAGGTCGAACCCGCGACGCTCCTTGGTCGGGCTGCTCGGCTCGCCGCCGGCACGGCCGCCCGTCGACCCGCGCAGGTGCGGCGCGACGTCCTTGTCGGCCTCGCGCTCGGCGCCGAGTCCGCCGCGCGCCCTGCGCCGACTGCTGCCGCTCTCGAGCGCCTCGCCGAGCCCGCCGTCGACGCCGAACCGGCCAAAGTTGGCGAACGGCGACGAGTTGGACGCGTCGTTGTGGAGCCGGCGAGCGGGCGCGCGGTCGGCGCGGTCGGACGTGCGGGCGGGAAGGCCGTGGCGCTGCTGCGTCGGAGGCGAAGGCGGATCGGCAAAGTCGCTGTAATAGACGAGGGGCGAGGTCGGTCGTGTGCGGGGACGGCAAGGAGGAGAGGACGGGTGGGAAAGGGAGGCAGGCGGCGGTCAGATCGGCTGCGCGCTGACCGAGACTCGTGTGAGACGTGGAAGCTCACCCATGCCAGTCGGCGAGGTCCTTCATGCCGTCGAGCTTGGCGGGGACGAGCGGGCTGGCATGGAGCGCGAGGAGCTGAGCGCGGGTGTAGACGGCGTTGGGGCGCTGCGACGAGACGATGGCCGGGTCCATGGCTGTTGTATCGGTGGCTAGTCAGCTGTGTTCGGGCTCCAGTGCGGCGAGAGGGACGCACGAGGAGGGGGCATCTTGCGAGCGGGCGATGAGGAGCCGCCGCGGCTTGTGCGCAGTGGACGCGGTCGAGTCGGCGCTGCTGGACCCTGCTGAGGTGTGCGGTACGTCTGGCAAGCAGCTGAGCTCGCTCTGAGGCGCAGAGGCGAGTTGTTGGCGGGCGAAGGCTCGGCCGCTCCTCGTCGACTGTCGACTTGGACCCAGCTCTCGGCTCGCTAGATACGGACAGGTGGGCCCATGGGCCAGAACAACTCTTCATACAGCTACAGCGACAGTCGGTCAGCCTGTTCGAGAGGCGGGTCTTGCTACCCTGGCGCCCGAGCCAGCGCGCCCAGCTCTCGCTCCTCGTCCACACCTCGTCCCTGCTCGTCTACCTGGATCCGCCACAAGGAGTGCTCGAGATGGACCCTCAGGTGCGTCTGCACGCCCTCTCATACGCTCGGAGCGCCTCTGACCCTCTCCCCCACCTGCAGCTCCTCCTCAACTCGTCGTCGTCACCCAACTCGATCAGCCCGCCGCCCATCCTCAAGCTCCCCGACGAGCTCCTCGACGGCATCTTCATCCTTGCCTACGCCGCGCAGGCCCAACGCAGCCTCGCGCGCAAGCCCATCTGCCGCCGCCTGTACCCGTTCCAGCGCGCCAACCTGTACCGCGCCGTCCGGGTCGAGAGCTACGACGCGCTCGCGAGCTTCTGCCGCACCGTCAAGGCTGTCCCTCGTGCGCGCGCGTCCGTCCACGAGCTGCAGCTCGACATGGCCATGTCGGTCAACTCGCGACCGGCGAGCTCGTCGGCGCCGAACAGCGCCGTGCGCGCAAGCGCGGCGGGCGACGTCGGCATGGACCTCGAGAGTTCGGGCGATGAGAGCGATGGCGAGGAGCTCGTCGCCGAGGGCGCGGTCAAGAACGTGCTCATCGTCGGGCCTCGCCGTTTGTCGAACCTGTTCGCTCGCCTCGGCAACCTCAAGGTCCTCAAGACCGCCTGGCTCGACGACGGCCTCCTCGACTTCCTTCTTGAAGACGACGATGAGCTGTTGTGTGCGCGCATCGAGGACCTCGGCATCACGGCCGACGCCGACCACTACCGCTGGTACGGCGACGCGTGGTTGTTCCAGCTCGCCGACTTCGCGCGCCTCAAGTCGTTCACGTTCGAGTTCGTCGACGAGCCGGTCCTGTTGCGGTTCGACGAGCTGTACCCTGTTTTCGGCGCCCTCACCCGCCTGTCGCTCGCCGGCATCGAGTCCGTGCAGTGGGAGGCGCCTGTCCTCGCCGTAGCGATGCCGCACCTCGTCGAACTCGAGCTGCGGGATCACGGCGAGGATGCGTCGTTCGCCGTCATCTTGCGTCAAGCACCTGTCGGGCTCCGCCGTCTGTGCCTCATCTCACGGGCTTGCGACCCGGACGCCGTCGGCGCGTACCCTATGGGTACCCTCGACGACGTCTTGCCGAGGTTCACCCGCCTCGAGGACCTCACGCTGTGCGAGGGCTCGTTCACGGCCGACCGCCTTGGCCCGTACCTCCAGTCGCTCCCCGACATCCACACGCTGTCGTTCGGCCTCGGCGCCGAGGCCGGCGACAGGCTCCTGCGCGACCTCCTCGAGGGTCCGCACCGCCGTCCTCGTCTCCAACACCTCACCCTCGACCACGTCGAGTGCACCCGAGGACCCACGTTCAGGAGCAAAGGCTGTCGGCACCCGCCGGGCCGCCACATCCGCAACTTCTACATGTGGCCCGGCTGGTACCGCGCCTCTTGGCGCTATCCATGCACCGAGGCGGGCGTCGCTGCGGCGGTCAGGGCGGCCAAGGCGAACGGCGTCGTCGTCGACGGTACAGCGCTCGACACGATCGGGTTCGACGACGCGTGGGAGCACGAGATGTTCGAGTGTCTTCTCGAGTACGGGTTCGAGACGGGCGACTATTCGGACGTGCGCGAGTGGGTCGGAGGGCAGGGCCTCGAGGACGTCATTCACGACATGGAGATCATCCGGCGCGAGGTGCTCGAGGGCTTGTGGTAGCGCCAGGAGGAGGCGAGGTGCGATTGAGCTGGTTTGCCCGCTTGAGCACTGCCTCTCGACTTCTGAGAGATGCTCTGCTCAATCGGAGGCGGCGTGCGGCCGTCGAGCGCGCGAGAGGCTCGCCGCCGCTCAAGACGAGCGAGCGGAGAGCTCGCGCTCGATCCTCGTCCGGTCGCACTCGCCCTCTCGGCTGCGATAGTGACGGATCTGCCACAAAGTGTTCTGCGAGCTTGTCTGGAACCTCGGAGAGGCAGGGCAAGCTTGTGGGAGATGACGCCGAGGAGTCCGCCGAGCCATTCTCATCAGCTCGTCGCTCTCCCTCCTCCTCTTCACCCTCCCGGGTCACCTCGAGCGCGATGCCGCCTCGCCGCTCTGCGAGGGCGAAGAGCCGCAAGGCCGTGCCCGCCGAGGTTCCCTCTCCCACCGCGAGCCTCGCCGACGAGAGCGACGTCGACGACCCCGACCGCGCCGGCTCCTCGTCGCCCCGGGGCGGCAGCAAGAAGGCGCGCACGACCAAGGGCAAGGGCAAGCAGACGCCTGTGGACGCGTCGGACACCGGTGCGCCCCCTCTCACGGTCCCTCCTTGCGTCCCTCTCCCTGACCTCGTCCTGCACCGCCTCCCCCACTCGCGCGCGCAGAGAGCCCGCCCAAGAAGCGCAAGACGCAGCCCGGTCCGCCTCGTGCGCCCAAGCACAAGCCCGTCTTCAGCATCGACCTCCTGCTCAAGCTCCCGTTCGACCTCGTCGCCGAGGTGAGCCCGTCCCTCTCCTCCCTCTCCTCCTCCCCCGCTTCTCGCCCGCCAACGAGCGCTGACCGGCTGCTTCCACAGATCTGCTCGCACCTCAACGGCGGCGAGCTCCTCCAGCTCTCGCGCACCTGCAAGACGCTCCGCGAGTTCCTGTACGGGCCGCAGTCGTCGTCCATCTGGGCAGCCTCCCGCCAGCGCCGCGGCCTCGTCCTGCCCGAGGACATGACGGAGCAGCAGCTTGCCGACCTGCTCCACCGTACCACCTGCGTCGTAAGTCCCCTTTGTTTCGACTCCTGCCCTCTCTCGCGCCCGCCTGACCCGGCTGCCTCTGTTTCGCAGATCTGCGAGGGAGACTGGGCGTACGCGACTGTCTACTACCTGCGCACGTTCCTCTGCTGGACTTGCGAGAAGATCAAGTGCGTCCTGGATCTCTCCCTTCCCTTCATGCCGCCCGCTCACGCACTTGCTCGCCGGCAGGTTTATCCAGGGCAGCAAGATCCGCAACGGGCTCCAGGGCTTGCACCCGCAGGCTCGTCAGTGTGTCCGCTACGACCGTACGTCCATCCTCCGCAACTCGATCCCGAGCGACAGCGTCCCTGACTCGCCTCGCCGCCGACAGCCGGCCGCCTCGATCAGCCCAAGGCCAAGTGTGCGTCTCGAGCCAGCCTCTCCTCCTCGAGGCCCGCCAACCGCTCACGACCTCGCGTCCTTGCAGACACCTACGTCATCCACGAGCTCTGGGCAGAGAGCGCCAAGCTGTACGAGCTCGCCGAGCAGGACGAGGCGGTCGCGCACGCGCACGGCGCCTCGCGCTCCAAGAAGTCGAAGCGGGCCAAGGGCGCCAGCAGCGACGTTCCCGGCGCCGATTCGCTCGCCAAGTACGTCAAGGAGAAGGAGGAGTGGGTCGAGAGGGGGCAGGCGGTGCGTCGTTGCTGTCCTCCCCCTCGTCGTGCGCCTCGCGCGAGCGCGGCTCATCATTCGTTGCACCTCGACAGGTGTCCCAGTCGCTCCACGACGCTATCCAAGCCGAGCTTCGTGCTCGTCAGCAGCTCATCGAGGACGAGAACAAGCGCAAGAGCGACGAGCAGCAGGCCAAGATCGCCGAGTACGTCCTTTTTCTTCCTTTCGGCACTTTTGCCGTCTACAGGCCCACCTGATACTGACAGCGAGCCCACTTTCTCCTACAGCTTCCACCGCAACCTCCGCAACGAGCACGACTGGACCGAGGCCGAGACGACGTGGCTCGGTGCGCGCCTGTACCACCTCCAAGCTCCGAGGACGGTGCCTGATGTCGACCCTGCCGGTACGTCCTCGCTTTTCCCTCTCTCCTTCCCCCTCTCTCGCTCTCCCTCTCTCTATCTCTCCCCGTCCTGTCAAATGGCAGGGTACTGACTGAGCTCGACCGCAACAGGGTGGGCGGCGTTCCGCATCCTCGTCAAGTCCCAAATCGCCCGCGAGGCGACCGCGACCGCCGCTCGGCTCGCTTTCGAGACTCGCCGAGACGCCATCAAGCCGTACTATGACTCGTTCAAGGCGGCGCAGCCCGGGCTCGTGTCGCGCGTCGTGCCCGAGTTCGCGTTCTTCCTCGACTGGTCCGCGGTCAAGCCTCTTTGGCAGCCTGTCGAGGCGGCGCCCGTCTCGGACGCCATCTGGGCTCGTGCCCTGCCCGCCATCCGCAAGAATTTCGACGACTACCAGGAGGAGCTGCGCGTCGAGGCGATCCGCGCCATCCTGTGGGCGACGACCCGCACCGCTCCCGCCTCGCGCGACCCGGCCGACTACCCCGAGTCGACGTACGACCAGGACTGGTTCGAGCGCCCGACCGCCATGTTCTGGGGCGAGAGCCACGCCAACCTGTCGATCTCGTTCCCTCGCCCTTTCCCCGACACGCTGTGGGACCACCAGGCCGTCGGGTGCCGCAAGGAGTGGCTGCGCAAGCACATCGGCGACCACGATGTCGCCATCATGCGCGTCATCCTCGACGCCGTCGGCTGCAAGGAGGCGTCGACGAAATGGTGGCACCTCGGCGGGTTCGACTTGCGCTGGGTCGACTCGCCGTACAAGCAGGCCAAGGAGCGCAACCGCCGCTACAACTACGTCGAACTGGTTCGTCCCGCTTCCCTCTCCCCCATCCTCCAGCGCCTTGTCCCTCCTCTCGCGATTTCCTCGCAACCGTTCGACCCTGACCCGCCGCCTCGCCTCCCGCAGCTCTACGCCCTCAAGCGCCGCGGCCCCAAGGCCTACCAGCTCGCGTCGCGCACCATGGTCCCGCAGATCGAGGTGTGGCAGGACGAGGAGGACGACTCGCTCGAGGGGTGCGAGCTCGAGGACTTTGACGGTTCCGAGGAATGCGGGTGAGCGGGCGCGGCGAGATTTGCTTGTCTAGCAGGGAGGGCAGTCGCTTGGAACGCTTGTTCGTGTCGTCTGTCAACGAGCGAGCGGCGAGGCTGCTGCGAGGCGAGCGAGAGTCGGGAAAAGCGAGTTTGAGAAGGTCGACTTGGCCGCTCGAACAGGATCTCGCCGACGCTCAGGCCTCTCGCGCCCAGCTCTCCTCGTGCACTGCGCATGTACCTCGCTGCCGTTACAGTCTAGATCGTGCGCTGTATCTACGACGCCATCCACTCGCCATCCGCTCCAAGTTTTTGCTCCCTCCCTCCCTGGAACTCGAGAACCCGACGACGTACACGACGAGTTGCGCCTGCGAGCGCGTGCCGCAGATCAAGGTCAGCGCTCACGTTTCGTGGCACTGAGTGCGCCGCCAGCTCTTGTCGACTCGGAGGAGCAGCATGCCCTCGCACGGACCGTCATCGAGCCCGCAACGCCCCATCCTCGACGACCCACAGCGCCCGCACGACATATCGACGTCGCGCCCCCGGCCAGAGGACACGACGCCGCACAGGTCGCACGAACGACACAGACCGCCGAAGAGGAGACGGCGAGGGAAAGAGGACGAGCCGGACGAAGACCCTGGCCGGGTGCTGCTCGAAAGGGGAGCCCGAGCGAAACGGCGACGCACATGCGAGTCGAGGCTTGACGAGCTTGAGGGGCGACAGGACGACGTGGGCGAGGACTGAGAGTGAAAAAGAGAGGCGGAATCGAGGCGGGTCGGGCTGGAAGGTGGGGAAGGCGGACGAGGAGGAGGGGGCGAGGAGGGACCAAGCGCGCAGGCGCCTGAGCCAGGACCGTGGGCGCCTGAGCTTGAGCTAGACAGCGGATTCCTTGCCGAGATGTAGAGGGAAGAGAGAGAAGCAGCAGAGAAAAGCTCGAACGAGCGAGAGAGCCTCTCGAAAAAGGCGGGACGAGCCTCTCGGGAGGCGCAGGAAGGCCGGGCGTGGTCGGGAAGTCGGTCCTTCTTGCTTTGCACGTCGGCGGATGTATCAGGAAGAGGGAGCCGGATACGACCCATGCGGCGGGTTGACCGTGATCGACTTGAGCTGCGTAAACTCGCTGCGAGACTCGTCGAGGATGGTCAGTGGGCCTGAACGATGCTCGAGAGAAGGCGAGTGAGGGGCCGGCTGTGTGTGTCGAGGGAGAGGCGGAATAGGTATGAAGTAGGGAGAAAGGCGAGGAAGGGATAGTGGGAGGAAGAGAGGGGGGGAGGAGAGGGAGGAACGAGACGAAGGGAGAAGGCGACGCACCGGATGCCCTCGGCGCCGTTGAAGCGGCCGTACCCGCTCGCCTTGGTGCCACCGTGCGGCACCTGGCCGTGGTCGTGCACCGTCGCGCCGTTGATGTGGACGGCGCCCGACTCGATCCCGTCGGCGAGCTGCAGGCCGCGGTCGATGTTCTGCGTAAAGACGGCCGCCGACAGGCCGTACTCGTGGTCGTTGGCGAACCGCAGCGCCTGCTCGTCGTCGCGGAACGTGAGGACCGAGAAGACGGGCGCGAACATCTCCTCGCGGTAGATGCGCATGTCGTCCGTCACGTCGCGCAGGAGGCACGGCTGGATGACGTTGCCCTCGCGCTTGTTCTCGCCGGCGACAATCTTGGCACCCTTGGACAGGGCGTCCTCGATGGCGCCCTGGACGCGCTCGGCGCTCGCCGCCGTAAAAAGGCCGCGCAGGGCGGCGCCGTCGTCGGGCGACGCCGACGCGCGAGGAAAGTCGGCCGTGAGGAGCTTGAGGAAGTCGTCGACGATCGACTCGTGCACGATGGCCGTCTGGGTCGCCATGCAGATCTGGCCCTGCGAGAGGAGGACGCGACGACAATGTCAATTCTCGCTCTCGAGTCGACGAGGTCCGTGCGGAAACGTCGAGACGGACCGAGTGGAAGAGGCCGCCGAACTTGATCGCGTTGGCGGCGTGCTTGAGGTCGGCGTCGTCGCACACGATGGCGGGCGCCTTGCCGCCGAGCTCGAGCACGACCGGCTTGAGGTACTTGCCGCACAGCTGCGCGACGATCTGGCCGACGCGGGTCGAGCCGGTAAAGTTGACCTTGCGGATCGCCTCGCTCGCGATCAAAGCCTCGGTGACGGCGGGAGCGTCCTTGGGCGCGACATGAACGACCGAGAGGACGCCGGCAGGGAGGCCGGCCTCGTGCATGACCTCGGCGATGATGGCGTGCGTGCGAGGCGACATCTCGCTCGTCTTCAAGATGGCCGTGTTGCCCGCCATGATGGGCTGGTACACGGACCGCTGCGACAGGGTGACGGGCGCGTTCCCTGCAGGATTCGAGGCGGGAAAGGGTCAGTACGACGAGGTCTGCAGGATCGGGAGAAGGCGGGACGCACAAGGAGCGATGCCGAGCACGACGCCAAAGGGCACACGCTTGATGTAGGCGCGCTGGTGCGACTCGGTCGAGGCGATCTCGCCTCGGAGCGCATTCGAGGCGGCGGCAGCGACCTCCTCGATCCTGCGGGCGGCAACGACGAGGTCAGCTGTGTGCGCTCCTGCCGCCCAGGCTCGCCATCGCCGACGAGGCCCTTGAGAAAGGAGAGAGCGGGACGCACGACTCGATGGCGAGCGTCACGTCGAAGCCGGCCCAGTTGCCCGTCGACGTCGTCTCCTCGGCCTCGACCTGGGCAAACTCGGGCAGGCGGTCCTTGAAGATCTGGGCGGCCTTGAGGAAGATGGCGCGGCGCTCGGCGACCGAGGTCTGTACGGCGTGCGGAGGAGGAGGGAGGGAGAGACGAGGAGGGTCCGAGGGTGGGGAGGAGAGGCGTCGTCAGCTCACGGTCTCGGCACCTGAGAGGGAGAGCGAGGGACGCACCGTCTTCCACGTCTTGAACGCCTTTGCTGCGCTCTCGACGACACGGGGCACGTCGTCTGCCGTGATCGAGTTGACCTTGTGGAGGGAGCGCTCGGGCTTGTGCGGGTCCTTGACGTCGTACGAGGCCGAGGTTGAGGTCCAAGGTTGGCCGTCGAGGTAGCACGGGACCGTGTCGGCGTTGAGGATGGCGGAACTGGTCGTGCGGACGCGGTGCGGCGAAAAGGAGCGAGTTGCGGGGGAGGACGAGGTGGAGGAGGGCGAGACGGGCACGGGCAGTCAACGTTGGGCTCTCGCAGGCTCGAGAGGGAGCAGGTCGGGCTCACGGCATCGTGTGTCGAGCTGGCAGAGTTGAGGTGAGAGAGGGGCGAGGGTGCCGCGGCGAGCGAGCGGGGCAACTTGCTCTCGGCTCGAGCGGCTCGCACGCTCGTCCCCCCACGGCGCTCTCTCGGCTTGCGTGGCAGCGCTTCGGCACCAGCACAAGCGCACGAGAGCGGCTCGAGAAAGGGTCTGCAAAGAGATCGCTCGATTGCCCCTCTACGGCCGCCCTCGCACCACCTGGCTCACGAGCCGCTGCAGCCCGCGGTTGCGCACCTCGAACCCTTGCCGCTGCATCTCCTGCACGACCGCGTCCGCACGCCCAAAGTCGCCCATGCGCACAAAACCGTCGAGCAGCACGTACCACGTGTCGGACGGCGTGCTCCCTCTGCTGCTCGCCTGCTGCGACGCCGCCGGGTCCTCGTCGTCGCCCGCGCTGCTGCTGCTGCTGCTGCTGTTGCTGCTGCTGCTGCTGCTCGACGTCGACGCCTTGGCGAGCGCTGCACGCTCGCGCTGCATCGTCGCAAACAGGCGCAGGGCGAACTCGGTGCCCCACTCGGACTGGAGCGCGAGCGCCGCCGAGAGGAACGCGTTGTACCCGACCCGGTTGAGGCGCAGGCCGCGCTTCTCCATGCGCTGCTTGAGCGTCAGGGCCGCCACCATGTACGGGTGCTGCGCCCTCGAGGCGGCGTCGAGGCTCGACGCGACGCCGGCGGGCGACGGCGGCGGCGCGCCGGCGAGCGGCGTCGACGGGATCGCCGTTAGGAAGCCCTGGATGAGCGACGTGTAGATGACCTCGGTCGCCGGGATGCGCTTGGCCTCCATCTCGTCGAGGAGCTGGACGGCCGCTTCGAGCTGCTCGCGCTTGCCGCCGCTCGTGCTCGACCCGCCCTGGCCCTGGACGAGGTCGTGGATGATGGCGCCGTACGTCGTCGCCGTCGGCTTGACCTTGGCCTGCTCCATTATGGCGATCGTGCGCGCCGTCGCGTCCTTGAGGCCGCCGGCGAGGAGCGTCTGGAGGACCATGGTGAACGTGTAGACGTTGGGCTCGAGGCCGTGCTCGGTGACGAGCTTGAGGACGCGCACGACGGCCGCGAGGTCGGGCTTGGACCCGCGCGTGTACGACTTGAGGAAGCCGTTGACCGTCACGATCGACGGCTCGACGCCCGCCGAGCGCATCTCGTCGAGGAGCGCCTCGGCCTCGAGCCGGCGCCCGTTCGAGAGCAGGCCGACCTGGAGCCGGTTCCACGCCTCCTCCGGCAGGGCGCCGTCGCCGAGCGCGCGCACGACGTCCTTGTCGCGCATCATGACGCGCGCGAGCCGCATCGCGTCGTCGGGCCTGCGCGTCGCAAAGTGGGCGTCGACGCGCTCGAGCCACGCCCAGACGTCGGGCGCCGGGCCCGAGCGCTGCAGCTCGGCGAACGCCGACTCGACGGCTTGGACCTCGCCGCGCGCGGCGTAACCGTGCAGGAGGCCGGTCCAGCACGCGAGGCCGGGCACGAGCGGCGGCGTGCGCGACTGGAGCCACGCCCAGATGGCGTTGGCGCGGTCGGGCGCCTGCGCCTGGACGAACCCGGCGATAAAGGTTGACACGACGGCCTGGTGCAGCGTCGCCGGCGGGAGCGGGCGCGGCACGGCCGGCGCGGCGGCGCCCACCTCGACCTCGCCCTCGCCCTCGCCCTCGACCGACTCGGCGCCGACCTCGTCCGCCTCGAGCGCGCGGTACCGCCTCTCGCTCCCGCTCTTGTCCCACGCGGCCGTGCCCATCCACGCGTCGTCGCCCTCGACCGCCTGCCGCACGTCGCCCCACAGCGCCCACGCGTCGGCGGCGCGGCCCGTGCGGAACAGCTCGCGCGCGGCGGCGAGCACCTCGAGGCCCGGCGCGTGCACGCGCGCGTAGTAGGTCTGCGCGAGCGCGACTTGGCGCATGGTCGCGACGAGGTCGGCGGTGCTGGGCGGGGTGAAAGAGGAGGAGGAGGAAGAGGTGGTGGACGACGAGGTCGAGAGGGCGAAGGACGACGGCGAGACGTGCCGCTCGATGAGGGACTGGATGTGCCCTCGTGCGACGAGCGGCTGGAGGCGGGGCACATGCGAGTCGGCCCATTGGGCGACGAGCGCCGAGAAGGGCTCGCGCTCGGCGGCGGGCGCGCGCGCGCGCAGGAGAGCGCGAGCGACGACGGCGGCGGCGAACAGCGGCGCCGACGGCTTCGAGTCGGCCGCTGTCGTCGCCGAGGACGACGAGGAAAACTCGGCGCTCGGCGAGGTAAAGTTGGCGCCGAGCGAGTCGGGCCCGGTGCGCAGCGCGTGATGCTCGCCCGCCCGGACCGCGTCCCACACCTCGGCGACGCGCTCTGCGCCAACCCACCCGAGTTCGAGCGTCCTCCACGCCCAGTCGCCGACCGGGCGCTTGTCGCGCTCGCCCGCGGCGTGCACGACGAGCTCGCGCACGTCGGCCCAGCGCCACGAGGTGCCCTCGTCGGCGGCGTGCGCCTTGGCGCCGGCGGCGACCGCCTGGACGAGCTTGGTGAGGTCTTCGGGCGCGACGCGCGAGACCTGGCGCGTGTTGCGCAGCGGGAGCCAGCCCTGGTTGAGCGCGCGCAGGAAGTCGCGCCGCTTGCCGACGAGGGCCTGCTGGAGCTCGCCCAGGGCTTTTTGCGACGCGCTCTTGGGGCGACCGGGACGAAGAGGTCGACTGCTGGAGGACGGGGCCGAGCTGCGCATCTCGGAGAGGAGGTCGGAGGCGGATGGGGTGGAGGTGCGACGAGGGGCGGTGCGCGAGGAGGGGGACGAGGGCGACGGCGGCTTGGCGGAGCGCGTGCTTGTGGCAGGCGACCTCGATATAGCAGTCTCGGCGCCTCGCTGCCCGCTTGCGGCCCTGGGCGGTGGTCGAGAGCGCGACGAGGTCGAGTCGAGGCGGACCTTGGAGGACGACGCGGCAGGCTCGGCGGGCGGAGCTCTGGACGGCGCCGGCTTGGCCGAGTAGTGGCGATGGCTGCTGGTGGTGGCCGGGGCGAGCACGTCCAGGACGGCGGGCGAGCGGGATGCTGCCGCGAGCGTCGCCCTCGTCGACGACGAGATGAGGCGCGCCGACATCGTCTGCGAGAGAGGAGAGGGTCAACAGCTCGTTCTCGAGACGAACTGCGAGTAGTGGTGCTCACCGAATGAAGCTTGTCGAGCCGGCTTGGGCGAGCGCGCGGAAGTGGACGAGGGCGACTCGGTGCGAGGCGAACAGCGACTCGGCTCGACTGGCCAGAACTCTCAGGGGAAGCGCTCGCTGTCGCTCATGAGGGCCATAGCTCGGAGGTCGGCGAGCGACTCGGCTCTCGGTCCCGACGCCGCTTGCCTCTCGTCGACCGACAGGATCCTCGAGAACCGCTCCTGCTCGTGTTGCACAGCCCAGCTACTCGCTCCTCTCCTTCATGCCTTGAAGTCCAGCTTGGTGTAGCCCTCGATCTGCAACGCGCGCACCAAGAAGACACGGCCGGCGAGTCAGTGACAGGCTCGAGAGGTCGAACAGGTAGAGAGCGGCGGCGACGCACCCGGTTTGTCCGCAGGAGGTCGAGGTACTTCTCCGTCAACGGGTGGCACACCTCGTAGTGGTTGACGCCTGCATAGTGGAGGAAAGAACGAGGAAAGAGTCAGTCGCGGGCGTGCTCGAACGGTAGGGGAGGGGAGGGAACGCGAGGAGAGAAGGGGACGCACCCTCGGTCCGCCAGCACTTCTGGAGCTCCTCGCGCACGAGCTTGGCCTCCATGACGCCGATCCACGACTGGCGGATCGTCTCCTCGCGCTGCTCCTTGATCTCTGTGGGTCGGAGAGGCGACGGAGGAGAGGGACGACATGGGTAGGGAGGGGAGGGACGAGGCAAGGTCAGTGCACTGTTCAATTTTGCGCGAGGGTCTTGGTAGATGTGACCGGCTGGCAGCGCTTGTGCTGGGAGGTTGGCGAGGTGGACGGGTCGGGGCGGAGCATGGGGAGCGAGGGAGGCGACGCCAGGGCCCGCTCGAGAAGGGCTGCAGTCCCGCAAGCTGCACCGTGTAGCTCCTTGAGAGCATCCGGCGGCCCATGCTCCACCGCAGCACTGGCGTCGGCGCCGTGCGAGTCCCTCGGCCGCGGTTTGGCTCGGAGGAGAGGGGCAGCCTCGCGCCTCGTCCACCGCTCCTGCTGCTGCTTCCGCGCCTCCAAGCCATCCAACGATACAGCACGACCACCCTGGGGCATGCGGTACAGCGGCAGTGGGCGTGGTGGTGGACGAGGTGATGAGGGTGGGCGGGTTGGCGGGGAGGGGGTCGTCGTGCGAGGTGGGAACGCGAGGGGAGGGCGGGACGGACCGAGGAAGTTGTCGGGGAGGGCACTCTGCGGGGCAGGCATCGTTCAAGCGGGCTCGGAGCTGTGGCAGAGCGAGGCGACGAGAGGGTCGCGTCCACCTCTGCCTCGCTCTCGTCGTCGCTCTCTCACATCTCTGCTACGATGAGCTTGAACGAGCAGGCTATCCGCTCGGCTTCGGCCAACCACCCGCGACCCCACAACACGACCTTCGCGTACGGCACCGCCGGCTTCAGGGCAAAGTGCGCCCCCCCCGCTCCCTCCTCCTCCCTGTCGTCGCTCAACCCGCCGCCTCCTCCCTCGCACAGTGCACCCTGACTGACTCGACCAACTCCCACAGTGCCGACACCCTCGACAGCACCATGTTCCGCGTCGGCATCCTCGCCGCTCTCCGCTCAAAGAAGCTCGCAGGCCAGACCATCGGGATCATGGTCACAGCCTCGCACAACCCAGAGCAGGTGCGCCCTTGCCCTCACCGTGTCTCTGTCGACCCTGACGACCCCGCTCACGAAAGTCTCGCCGCCCCGCAGGACAACGGCGTCAAGCTCGTCGACCCGCACGGCGAGATGCTTCACTCGTCGTGGGAGCAGTACGCCACCTTGCTCGCAAACGCCGTCTCGGACGACTCGCTCGTCGCCACCGTCCGCCAGGTCATCCAGGCCACCGGCGTCGACCTCGCCGTCAAGGCCAAGGTCGTCTTTGGCCACGACACGCGACCCTCGTGCCGCTCGCTCGTGCGCGCCGTCGTCGACGGCCTCGCCGCCCTCGACACGGACCAGGTCAACGCCGGCCTCGTCACGACGCCCCAGCTCCACTACCTCGTGCGCTGCCTCAACACCGAGGGCACGCCCGAAGCGTACGGCGAGCCGACCGTCGACGGCTACTACCGCAAGCTCGCGACCGCCTACTCGACCCTCGCCGTGCGTCCTCGTCGCCGTTCTCTCTCTATATACCTCACTCGTCCAGATGAACCTGCGACTGACCTCGCACACCGCCGTTGTGCCTCCCTTGCCCGCACAGACCGGCCGCCACCTCTTGCCCGCCCTCACGGTCGACTGCGCCAACGGCGTCGGCGCGCCCAAGCTCAAGGAGTTCCTTAAGGTCGTCGGCAACGACCTCCTGCCCATCATTGCCGTGCGCGACAGCACGACCCAGGCCGGCCACCTCAACTTTGACTGCGGCGCCGACTACGTCAAGACGCAGCAGCGCGCGCCTCGCAACGTCGAGCTCGTGCCGTGGCAGCGCTACGCCTCGTTCGACGGCGACGCCGACCGCATCGTGTTCTACTACGCCGACGCCGACGGCGTCTTCCACCTGCTCGACGGCGACAAGATTGCCGGCCTCGTCGCGGGCTTCATCATGGACCTCGTCAAGGACGCCGGCCTCGACGACTCGGTCAAGGTCGGCGTCGTCCAGACGGCCTACGCCAACGGTGCGTCGACCAAGTACCTGACCGAGGTCCTCGTGCGTCGCCGGTCCCTCTCTCTCTCTCGCCTTTTCCTCTCGCACGGACCGCCGCACTGACTCGGTCCTCGCTGGCCCGCACACAGGGCGTTCCTGTCACGTGCGTTCCGACGGGCGTCAAGCACCTGCACCACGCCGCCGAGTCGTACGACGTCGGCGTCTACTTTGAGGCCAACGGCCACGGCACGGTCCTGTTCTCGCCCTTGACCCTGTCGACCATCTCGGCGCACTCGCCCTCGTCCCCCTCGGCCTCGGCCGCCCTGTCCAACCTGCGCGCGCTCGTCGACTTGATCAACCAGACGGTCGGCGACGCCATCTCGGACATGCTCCTTGTCGAGACGATCCTCCTACACCGCCAGTGGTCGCCCGCCCAGTGGGACCGCGCCTACTCGGACTACCCGAACCGGCTCGTCAAGGTCCTCGTCGCCGACCGCACCCAGTTCGTCACGAGCGACGCCGAGCGCCGGCTCGACAAGCCCGAGGGCGTCCAGGCCGCCATCGACGACGCCGTCGCCAAGGTCGACGGCGGGAGGAGCTTTGTGCGCCCGAGCGGCACCGAGGACTGTGTGCGCGTGTACGCCGAGGCGGCGACGCGCGACACGGCCGACGGTGCGTCCCCTTTCTCCTCTCGAGCTCGACGACGACCGCTCACTGACCTCTTCCTCCCCCTTCTCGCCCTCGCCCTCGACCCCTCGCCTGCAGAGCTCGCCAACACGGTCGCACGGATCGTGCACGACAAGTTCGGCAAGGGCCCGCAGCCGGCGTCCTTCTTCTAGACGCCCTCCCGCTCGCGCACGCACCCCCTCGACTTTTCCCGCCTCTCGACGAGCCCTCCCTCGTCGACCATTTATCGCTGCAGCAGTCCCGCACGTGCAACACAGACACTTTCGTCCTCGTCATTCCCCTTGAGCAGCGAGAGAGGGCAAGAGAGGCTAGCTCGCTCTCGCGCCTCTGCGGAAAGTCGAACGAAGAAGAGGAAGAACGGCTGCGCTATGTTTACAGACCGGCTGCGGCGGACGACCCACAAGATACGGAAGGGGGGCTCATGCTATAGTACGAGGGGGGAGAGACCAGGAGCGAGAGGGAGGAAGAGGCAATATCGACACGAGGGAAAGGGAGAGACCCGCTCAAAGGCTCGCCTTCTGCGACCCGCTCATGAACCCGCCAAAGTACGCGTTGAGCGCCTCGAAGCCGTCCTGGTTGAGCGGGACCTGGGCGCCGACGTAGCCGTCCGGGCGCACGACGACGATGCCGCCCTGCTCGGTCGAGATGCCCCACTTGGTGTGCAGCGCCGCCTTGGCGTCCTTGCCGACGCGGCGGTCGTAGACGTCGTCCGAGTAGATGTTGTCGCGGTAGATGCGCGCGTTGTACGGCAGGTCCTCGATCTGCGCGAGCGAGAGAGGACGAGGTCAGGATTTCGGCGGTCCGAGCGACGGCGAGAGCGAAGCGAGAGGGCAAGAGCGACTCACGTCCCACTCGGTGTGCGGCGTCGCAAAGATGTACAAAAAGTCGAAGAACGGGTTGTAGTTGGGCTCGCGCTGACCGCGCTCGGGCTCGATGTGGCGCGTGTCGTGCGAGTTGTACACGATGGCCGACTGGACGCCGCTCTTGGGGCGGTACAGGTTGACGAACGACGACGGCGAGTCGATGAACTTGTCGAGGGCGGCGATCTGGGCCTTGGACTTGCCGTACTCGCCGGCGAGGACGTGGATGCTGCAAGCAGAGGGAAGTGGGAAGGTCAGTCTTGGGTTCGTCGCCGACAAGCGCCCTCGAGCGGGCCCGAGAGACAAGAGGGGAGGACAGGACGGACCGGAAGGCGCCGTTCATCTTAACCTCCTGCTGGATGCGGACGAGGTTGGCGTCGATGGCGCGCGTCACCTTGCCCGGGAGGAGGCGCTGGCCGGCGATGAGCTTGCTGCCCTCGGGATTAAAGACGCCCTTCTTCGAGTAGTTCTTGACGAGCTCCGAGTCGGGGAGGGCGTTGAGCGGGTTGGCGAAGTAGATGGCGCCGCAGCCCGACGTGAAGAAGGCGTTCTTCTTGAACGTCTCGATGAAGAGCTCGGGGTCGACGGCGCCGAGGGCCTTGGCCTTGGTCGCGTCGGCCGTGAGCTGGTCCGACTTGGGCGAGCGGCCCGAGAAGAGCGACGAGTAGGCCTTGTCGAACTTGAGGAGCTCCTCGGCGATGCTCTTGCGCTCCTGCTCGTAGGTCGGGAGGAGGGTCGACCGGTCGGCGACGCCCTTCTCGACCATGTTGATCTTCCACGCGAGCGAGTACATGTCGAGCATCGAGATGTTCATGCTGCAGGGCCGCAACGGGGGCGAATGTCAGTGTCGATGGTCCTGAACGTGCTCCTTGAGAAGGTCGCGAGAGAAGGGCAAGGGAGAGCAAGACGCACCCCTGACCGGCCTTGGGCGAGTGCGTGTGGGTCGCGTCGCCGCCAAGGAAGACACGCTCGTCGAGGGTGTAGTTCGAGGCGATGCGCTGGCCGATCTCTGCAAGGTGGCGAGGGAAGATGAGTGACTTGCGAAGGGTGACTAAGGCCGGGACGCGCGAGGGCCGACGAGGCGAGTAGAGAGAGAGAGAGAGAGACGAGGGACGTACGGTAGACAGAGAACCACGCAGTCTTGCCGAACTCGAGCTTGAACGGCTCAAAGATCTTGCGGGCGCGCGACTTGCAGATGTCCTCGGACGCGTCGCGGCCGTAGTGCTTCTGCTTGCCGTCGGGGCCCGCCTCGGCCTGGAGCTGGACGTACAGGCGCACGAGACCCGCCTCGCGCGGGATGACCATGATCGAGCCGTCCGACTTGGAGTGGATCAGGCACTTGGACATGATGTCGGGGAAGTTGGTCTTGACCTCGACGTCCATGACGCCCCAGATGATGTCGGACGCGTCGCCGAGCATGCGGATCTTGCCCTGCCACTCGCCGTCGCCCGGCTGGCCGCCCGAGATGGCGCGACGGACGAGGGACCGTGCGCCGTCGACGCCGAGGAGGTACTTGGCGCGGGCGGTGAACTTCTCCTTGGTGTCGGCGTGGACGAACGAGGCCGAGACAGGGTACGCCTGCGACTCGTCGGTCGAGCACGTCTCGAACTCGTACGGGCGGAACACGCCGCCGTGAGGTGCGGGCGACGCCTTGTCGGCAGGGAGGTGAGCCCGGCGCTGCGAGGGAAAGCGACGTCAGGGCCTGTGGTGACACATATTCTCAAAGAGCTGGGACGTACAGCCTCAATCTCGTCGAGGAAGGAGCGCTCGATGAGGCCCTGGTGGAGGAGGAGCGTGTACGGGTCGCAAACGTCGATGAAGTCGGGGCACGACGGCGCCCTCGAAGTGCGCGCAAGTTGAGCGGTAGGCGACGGGTCCCAGAAAGAGACCTCCTGGACGCTGCGGAAGGGAGTGCATCCGAAGATCAGCAGTTCAAACGAGGCGCAGAAGGAAGAGGAGGAAAAGGGACGCACCGGACGCCCTGGTTGATCATGCGCTTGGCGAGCGACGCCTTGCCCTCCTCCTAAACCCTCATGGCTAACGTACTAAGCTCTCATGGCTAACGTACTAAGCTCTCATGTTTCACGTACTAAGCTCTCATGTTTGAACGCACCTCGAGCGTCCTCGGCTGCAGGCCGTCGGCACGTCCTGCCTCGGTCGTGGTCGGGCGGTTGTCGATGTGGAGGACCTTGAAGCCGTAGGTCGTGAGGCAGACGTTGGCCATGCAGCCAGCGGGACCGGCGCCGACGATGATGACACTGTGGGAGAGGGCGAGGTCAACGCGCGTTCTCGACCCGCTCCAGACGCTGCTCCCGGGCGCAGTCCGAGAGAAAGTCCTCAAAGCCCCGTCGAGCAGCTCAGAAGGAAGAAACCGATGCGTTGGACGGCGCAGCAGGCTCCTCCGCTCGCCGCGAGGTCCGCCTCGTTGACCCTCGCCCGCCTCGACGATGTGAGAGAAACGCGGACGCACTCGTACTCTGCCTCGGGGCGGATCTCAGACTTGGTCGCGTGCGGCATCGTGTGCTGTTGGTCGTCGAGGGAGCGAGAAAAGGCCGGAGGTGGTGGAGGGTGGAGGGCGGTGACGGGCGAGTCGCGCGAGAGAGGCGGTTGCGGGTGTGGCTGTTGCGGTGGGCGGGTGCAGCGGTGCAGCGGCTTGGTGATGGTAGTGAACAGAAGACGCAAGGACGGCGAGGGCGTCGAGGGACGGGCGACGACTGGCAAGCCGTTTCCGAGGTGGGGGCGCCGGCGGCGCTTCGTTTTCGCGGGCGCGCGTGAGCCTCGCCGAGAACTCCGCGCAGCCGATGCGCGCGGCCCTTCTCTTGTCTCAAGCTTTCCGCGTTACTCTCTCCAGCCGCGCCACGCTCTCGACGATGCCGGCCGCTCGGACCCGCTTGTTCCCTCTCCCTCTCGTCGGCTGCGCTCAACCGAGGAATCTCTCTCGGATGCCGCCCGGCGTCTCTCTCTCTCAAAGTCGCGCAGAGGGAATACAACAGCTCGTTGCGGGTCTATGGGCGAGATGCGGAAGGAGGAGGAGCTGAGAAGCGCGAGGGGGCTCGAGCGGCAACTCACGGCCCTCGCGAGTCGACCGGCTTGATGAGGTGCATGACGACCTTGCCGCGCTGCGTGTTGCGGTCCTGCACATGGTGGAACCAGCCCCGTGTCAGTCGGAGAACAACAAGAGGCTTGAGAGAGGGAGAAAGAGAGAGAGCGAGGCGCACCTTCTCGACGCTGATCTCGACCTCGACCTTGTCGAAGACGCCGATCGTGACCTTGTTGCCGTCGGCGTTGGCGGCGGTCACCTCGTACGACTCTGCGTCGTACTCGAGGTCGCGCTTGAACGTGACGAGGCCCTCGAGGCCGAACCTGGGAGGGCGAGGCGCAAGTGCGTGAGCTCGACCTGCTCTTGCTCGAGCGGGGTCGACAAGAGCGAGGAAAGGGCAGACGCACTGCGAGACAAAGACGGCGAGGCCGTTCTTGAACGCCCGGATGACGAACGCCTCGGCGCGCACCTTGCCCTGCGCCTTGTCGGCCTTGTCGGCCTTGCCGACCGCCTCGAGCGCGAGCTTCTGCGCCGCCTCCTCGCGCCTCTGGATCGACAACGCGACGTAGAACTCGATCGAGGCGCGCGCTGCGCCCTGCGCGCCGCGGTGCCGCTTGTTGACGACCTCGAGCGTCTTCTCGACGAACGCGCGCGTCTGGAGCCCGGCGTGCAGCGGCTGGCCCGAGATGGCGGCCGCGAGCTGGCGGTGGACGAGGACGTCGGCGTAGCGGCGGATTGGCGACGTAAAGTGGGTGTAGATGGGCGACGCGAGGCCGTAGTGCGAGAACTGCGACGCCGGGAGCGAGCCCGAGCAGAAGTACTCGGCCGACAGCATGCAGCGCGTCGCCATGATGCGCACGAGCGTGTTGAACGCCGGGAATGTCGGGTCCTGCGAAGCGAGGGAGAGAGGAGGTCAGTCTAGGGCAAGAGAGAGAAAAGGAGGGAAAGAGAGAGAAAGGGAAAGAGCGGCGACGCACCACACACTTGTCGAGCGAGTCGGCGAGCGCGCCCGAGGTCGACACGTCGAGGGTGAAGCCGCGACGCTTCTGGAGGACGTCCTGGAGCACCTCGAAGTTGGTCTTGGGCGGCGGCGCGTGACGACGCAGGACGGCCGTCTGCGGGAACTGCTCGTAGATGCGCTGTCCGACGCTGATGTTGGCGAGGAGCATGAACTCCTCGACGAGCGAGTTGGTCTCGAACATCTCCTTGACCTCGACGTCGACCGGGCCCGTCTGCTCGGACGACTCGAGGTGGATCTTGACCTCGGGCGAGGCGAGGTTGAGGGCGCCGGCCGCCATGCGCTTGGCCCGGAGCTTCTGCGCGATCGAGTTGAGCATGCGGATGCCCTCGGTCAACGGGTCGTTGAGCGACCTGTGCGCAAGAGTGTGTCAGTGAGGGATCGGCGCGAGGAAGGGGGCCGAGGAGGAGGGGACGCACTTGTCGTCCTTGCGGCGCTGCGCCGCCTCGTACGTGAACGCCTCCTTGCTCGCGATGACCGACTTGGTGAACTTGACGTCGACAATGTTGGCGTCCTCGTCCAGCTCCTGCAGAAGGTCGGGGGGAAAGATCAGTCTCTGACTCTCTCCTCCTCGGGGACGCAAGAGCGAGAGCGGGACGCACCCAGAGGACACTGAATGCCAGGCGCTCGACGTAGGGTCGGAGCGAGCACAGGTTGGTGCCGAGGAGGTGCGGCAGCATGTCGATGCGCTTGTCGACGAGGTACACGGTCGTGCCGCGCGACGCCGCCTCGGCGTCCATCGGGTTGTCGGGGTGGACAAAGTGCGAGACGTCGGCGATGTCTGCGGTCGAGAACGGAGAGAGTCAGGGGATGGGCGTGAAGAAAGAGAGAGGAAGAGCGAGGAAGGGAGGACGCACGGACGCCGGCCTGGATGTTGCCGTTCGGGAGCCGCTTGGCGTGCAGGGCGTCGTCGATGTCCTGGCAGCCTGTGAGGGAGAGCAACGCGAGTCAGTCGAGGGCGTAGAAGGCACGCCGGCGGCGTGACGCGAGGCCAGAGGAGGGGGGAGAGAGGGAGAAGGGGACGCACCAGGCGGGTCGATCGAGCAGATGATCTCGTCCCTCAGGTCCACCCGGTTCCTCCACACGCCCTTGGGGTCCTCGCCCGGGCCCTTGCCCGGCACGACCCACTTGTCGCCCTCCTCGGGGAGGCAGCTCGTGATGGCGTTCGAGAACGGCCGGTACGGCACCTCCCACTCCTCGAGCAGGCTCTCGACCTCGCCCTCCTTGCTCCCGACGGCGCCGAGCACGCGCACAAAGTGGCCCTCGGGCAGGCGCGAGCCGGCGCCCCACCGGTCGATCGAGACGAGGAACTTCTGGCCGGCGAGCTGCGCCGCCTGGCGCGTGCGGATCCGGATCGACGGGATGCCGCGCTGCACGGGCGTCGCCGTCACCGTGCGCGACGACGTGGTGGCGAACGCCTCGGCGAGGAGCGACGTGACGCGCAGGGTGCACACGTAGGGCCGCCACGCGCGGCGGAGGATGCCGACGACGCGGCCGGTCGGCTGCACGTCGCGGGTCGAGGCGGGTGCGGACGGGCGCGAGAGGGGAGCAGAGGTGGGTGCAGGTGCGTCGGAGCCGTCCTCGGTCGGGTCGACGGGTGCCTCGGGGTCCTCGTCCTTGGCTGCAGGATTGGGCGCATGCGCAGCGAGTCAGTGCTGGCTCGAGCACGGGACGAGACAGGGAGAGAGAGAGGGAGAGAGACGCACCGTCGGCATCAACGACCTTCTCGTTCGGGCTGCGCCACTCGCTCTCGGGCAGGAGCTCGACGACGACAAGGTCGCCGGCGACGGCGCGGTTCATGGCCTCGCGCGACGGCAGGAGGATGGGCTTTGCGCCACCGCCCGAGTTGACCGTGGCCTGTAGAAGAGAAGAGCCGCAGGTCAGTCCGTACGCTCGCTCGTACCAGGGGGAGAGGGGGAGAAGAGGAAGGGGAGGGACGCACCTCGCCGAGCGGGTTGTACGGGCTCGGGTTGAAGTGGCCCTGGTGGAATTTGCCCGCCTTGACGCCCGCCTGGAGGACGCTGACAGGCAGGTGCTCGTCGTAGAACGGGCCCTCGCCGCCGTCCCTGCCGCCCGCGCCCCGTCCCGACAGGCCCGCGCCCGACACGGCGAGCAGGTCGACGAGCTTCTCCTGCTGTTCTGCGGGGAGCGACTCGACGTAGGCCTTGGTGGTGAGGGTCGTGAGGCCGGCCTTGCGCGCGAGGGCGAGGTTGGCGGCGTCGTCGGTGAGGAGGATGAGCGGGGCGTCGGCGGGCGAGGGCTTGCTCGACGAGGCCGACGTCTTCTGGCGCTTGTTGGCGGCGCTCGACGACAGGATGGCCGAGTAGTACGAGGCGACGTGGCGGATGGCTGCGGGCGACGAGGCGAGGTCAGCTCACCGAGGCGAATCGGGCGGCGAGAGGCAGAGGGGAGGACGGACCGCGGTCGTTGCGGTCGTTGGGCGTCTCGCCCTCGTTGCGCTCGAGGAACGTCTCCTCGATGGCCTCGTTCCAGATGGTCCAGCCGCGCTTCATCTTGGGCTGCGGCGCGGACGAGTTGGCGGCGCCGTCGGGCAGCTCGTAGTCGTCGTCGATGAGGGTGCGGAGCTTGTTGAACAGGGGGAGGCTGCGGTGGCGAACCTCGTCGAGGACGGTTTGGGCGACGAGGAGCGGTGCGGGGAACAAGGGCGAGGCGAGGAGGTCGAATTGGTGGAGGATGGCGTTGGTGTCGGGGAGGACCCACGAGACGCCGGCGGGGAGGGCGGGCGGCTCGGGAAAGTCGGCTGCGGGTCGGAGGTAGTGCTCTCGGACGACTGTTGCGGGGCAAGAGCGAGTCAGTGAGGTGTCGCGAGGGGTCGACGAGAGGCGAGCTCGAGGAGGTGAGGCGGAGGTGAGGCCGAGGGAGGGGGGCAGATGGAGGCGGGACTGACCGCGCATGAGCTTGCCACGAGCCGTCTTGCGGAAGTAGGCATGGTCCTGAGCGCCGCCTTGGCCGTGAGGACGCTTGCGGAGGATGGTGATCTGGGACGGCGGCTGGGTCGAGGTCGAAGTGGACATGGTGGCCCGGGGTTGGGTGTGGCGCGTACTTCGACTTGTGGTGGGTGTACCGGTGCTCGTGTCGGGCAGAGCAGAGCGGTGTACGGTGCAGAGCGAGGGAAGACGGCGCCGAGCTGATGAAGCGGCCGTCCAGGAGAATCGCGCTCGTCTCTCGCGGCTCTTGTGGGCTCGCGCGCAGTCAGAACAGGCCTTTCACGTTCTTGAACAGCACTCTGAGTGGTCGGCGGTGCACTCGAGAGAGGTCGAGATTCGACCCTTTGGCCGACAGCTTCGGGCTCTCGTCTCACCACGCTCGCTCGCACTGCATCGAGCATGGCCACCGACCAGCCACCTGCCATCTTCAAGCTCCCGCCAGAGGTGCGTCCCACTCCCTTGAGCCCGCCGCGTCGTGTCCCTCCTCGCTCACCAGCTCGCTCCCCCTCGCCAGATCCTCGTCCACGCCCTCGCCCAAGCCCCGCCGCAAGCCTGCTCGGCCTTCAGTCGCGCCAACTCGACAGCCCGCGACTCGGTCGACTGCACCGCCCTGTGGCGCGCCCTCCATCGTGCCGCCTACGACCCGCCCCACACCTCCACCCCGGGGCCTCCGTACGACTGGGCCGCCCAGGTCAAGCGTCGCACTCGCGCCGAGGTGCTCATCAGTCGCCTCATCGACGACAGCAAGCCCGTCCCGCTCGACCTCCTCCTCCCCCTCCTCGACACGCTCGTCGACCTCGCCCGCACCCGCCCGCCCGTGCCCGCCGCACCGGCGCCGCCCGACTCGCTCAACGAGCGCTGGCTCGAGCAGTGGGTGCGCACCGCAGGTGCCGCCCTCGTCGCCCTCCACCCGACCCTCAGCGACCCGTCCATCCGCGGCTTTCGCCCGTTGGCCTCGGTGCTCGCCGTACCTTCTCTCGGCACCTCCCCTCCTTCGTCGCCCGCCGCCCTCGTCTACGCCGCCCGCGTCCGCCAACTCGCCGCGCACCTGCACGTCCTCGCGACGCCCGCGCCCATCGTGCGCGCCATCCCGGCGCTCCGCACCGCCGCCAAGGAGATCGTGTACGAGCAGAGCAACTTTCGCCGCGACAGCCTGTACGGCCCGTTCATGAACGACGGCAGCGGCCGCGTCGACTGGCGCAAGGTCGAGGCCCTCGCGAGCGTGTGCGGCGCCAACCTCGCCGAGGCCATCAGCCTCGGCTGGGGCACCGAGGACGACGACGACGGCGGCGGCGGCGGCGGCGGCGAGCAGGACGACGGCGACGAGGGCGGGCCCATCGTGCCGCCGAGCGGCTGGCCATCGACGCGCGCACACTCGGCGGGCCCCGTCCGCACCGACCCGGCCGGCCGCGACTGGGCGGGCGTCACGCACCCGGCCGGCTGGCGCGGCACGTACGCGTTCCTCCACTGGCCGACGTGGCACCACTTTAACCGTCACCGTGACGGCCCGCCGCCGTCGCTCGCGCACGAGCACGAGGCGGTCGGCGACCCGATGGTGCTCCGGCTCGAGCTCTTGCCCGACGGCGAGTGGCCGCCCGAGATCGACCAGCCCGACCTGAGCGCCGAGGGCCTCGCCGAGGAGGACGGCGACGATGACGACGACGAGGACTGGGGCCAGGGAGGGAGCGAGGGCTCGAGCACCGAGGGCAGCAGCGACGACGACGAGCAGCCCTACTTTGCGACGACGGGCGGCGAGCCTGTTGCCGTCGACGATGCAGGGCGCGTCGCGTCGGTCGGGCTGGAGGTGACGCCGCCGACCTCGCTGCCGGACGAGGGCGACGAGCGCGACAAGGGCCGGCTTGACGCGTCGGCCACCACGCTCGACCCGGACGACCCGCCCCTCTCGCCCGAGCAGCTCGCCGCTCTCGCCGCACCGCGTGCCCTCGGGCCGCTCCCTGCTGCGCCCCATACGGCGGCGAGCGCCGCCTACCCTCCTCCCGACCTCACCTTTCGACCTTCCTCTTCTCCCCCTTCCTCCTCTACCGCCTTCCCTCCTCTCGCCTTCCACGGCACCTCTCTCCCTCGTCTCGGCTTCGCCGGCACCTTCACCAACGCGCCCCCGTCAGCGGCGACCCGGCGCCCCTCGGACCGCTCGATCCGCGGCACCGTGTCGCTCACGCCCGAGGGCCACGTCAGGTGGCAGTACGTCATCCGGTACTCGGGCGTCGACCAGTGGGCCATGAACGGCGTCCAGGTCGGCGGGCCAGGGAGCAGGTACGGCGTGCTCGGCGTGTGGACGAGCGCCGACCGGGCCGACGAGGGACCGTGCGGGCCGTTCTGGTGCGTCCCTCGTCGTCTCTTCTTAGCTCTCGCGAGCCGTGCACTGAATTTTATGTCCCTTGATGCAGGTACTGGCCACACCGACCGAATACCGACTCTCTCGACGGCTAGCCTCGTCGTCCGCTCCTGAGCCTCTTCCTCCTTCTCAGAGTCCCTTGTAGCGCCCCGTGCCTCCTCTCGCGAGCTCTCTGTATCGTACACGTTGCCTCGGACAGTCTCTCGGCGAGAGAGCGAGAGCGAGAGAGGAAAGGAGAGAGAGCGAGGGCGAAGTTGAATTCCCGGCGCGACTTCTTCTGACTACGAGAGAGACGGACGGGGCCCACCACTGTACAGCACAGCGCGATACGACATGTTGAGATGCAGGAGAGATGGTGGAGGAAGAGAGGGAGGGAGATGCAGGCGAGGTTTTGGTCGAGGAGGGTGCGTTTGGGAAGGTCGAGGTCGGCGGCGCGCGAGACGGCGACGACGCGCTTAGGCGTCTCCCCACACGGCCTTGGCCGTCGACACGATTAGGGCGAGCTTGTCGATGACCTGCAGGGCACGATGAGCCGTCAGAGAGGCTGTCGAGGCGCGCGAGGCGGGGGAGAGAGAGGGAGAGAGAGGACGCACGTTCTCGCGCGTCACCGGGTTCCCCTCGGCATGGCTGGCCCATCCACACATGCTCGTCGTAACATACATCAGTTTCTGATCACGCAGAGTGAGGCGCGAGGGGAAGAGATGGAGGAAGGATGGAGTGAGCGGGTGACTCACTGCGCCGACAAACAGAGACGCTTGAGGGCCTCCTCGCGGGTCTGGTTCGAGCCCTTGGCGACAATGTCGGCGGCCTCGTTGATGCGCTTGACGAGGTCCTCCTTCTTCTCCATCTGCGGGAACTTGGACGTCACGAGGCCGAGGACGACGGTCTTGTTCTTCGGGAGGTCGGCGAGGGGCTGTCACCGCGACAGAAGGTCAGTCGGCTTGTATACGAGGAGAGAAGAGGGAGGATAGGGCCGGGAGGGGCGCGAGGAGGAGAAAGAGAGGGGGGAGGAGGGGGACGACGACGACGGCGAGCAGGACGCACCTCGAAGCCGCCGGCGCGCTCAGTGTCGTACTCGAGGTAGTACACGTTGGCGTTGAGCTCGTTGAAGAGCTTCTTCGAGATGTGCTCGTAGCCGCCCTCGGAAAAGTGCATGCCGTCCTTCTGCGCGCCGCTCGGTCCTCGAGGTCAGTGACGGCGCTCTCGAAAGAGTCCCTCGAGAGGCACGAGAGAGGGACGCACAAAGTTGCCGCGGCACAGGTGCAGGCCGATGACCATGTCGGACGGGACGTCGCGCACGCAGTCGTTGTAGAGCTTGATGTACTGGTCGAGGACGACGGCCGGGTCCTGGCCCTCGGCCTTCATGCCCTCGAGCATCGACGTGGCACACTGTGCGCAAGAGGCGTGCGTCAGTCTCGGGCGCGAATCCGAGAGAGAGGAAGAGGGACGCACAAAGTAGGCGAGGAGCGGGTCGTCAAACTGGACGTTGCGGCAGCCGGCGTCGTACAGGTCGGCGAGCTCCTCGCGGTACGCCTTGGCGAGGTCCGCAAAGTACTCGACCTCGGACGGGTAGATGTCCTTGTTGTAGGCGTGCTCGCCGTGGCGGAGGTGGTACCACCTGCAGGAGCGATGTTGGGCGTGAGCGGCGCGCACAGAGGGCAAGAGAGGCAAAGGGGGACGCACTCGGGAGCGGCGAGGGTGATCTTGACGTTCTTGACCTCCTCGGGCTTGACGAGCGACGCGGTGTACTCGAACTCGGGGCTGAACGAGAACGAGAGGGTCAGTGCGGGGCCGACGGGGTCGACGAGAGCGACGCCGAGAGATAGGCTCGACGCACCGGTACATGGGCTTGTTGCGGATGAGCTTGCCAGTGCAGATCATCGTGTCGCCCGGGCGCGAGGCGTGCGACTGCGGGTCGGGGACGAAGAGGGTCAGGACGGCCGCCTGGACAAGTCGGGCCGCCGCAGCGAGCGAGAGAGCGTACCTCGAAAAAAGCCTTGATGTCGGGAACGTACCTGCACACCAGAGAGGGAGCGTCAGTGAGGGCGCGCGCCGGTCGAGAGAGAAGGAGTGGGACGTACATCTTGAAGAGCTCGCGACCCGGGTTCTGGATGACCTCCATACCCTGCAAGTTGTTGTGGAACCCATCCCAGACTGCAAGGGCGGGACAAGGCGTCAGGATTGTGTCGCACCGAGAGGAAAGGAAAGGAGGACGGACACATGTGGCGGCGGAACTCGCCGTCGGTGACGGCCTTGATGCCGACGTCGAGCTGACGCTTGACCTCGTCCTTGATGGCCTGGTCCTCGACGGCCTTGAGCTCCTCACGGGTGCACTTGCCCTCGTGGAACTCGTTGCGCTTGGCGAGGAGCGCGTCGGGGCCTGCGCACGAGACGAGGGTCAGTTGCGTCGAGCGCGGGGCGGACACGGTGAGAGAAATGGGGGACGCACGCTTGAGCGAGCCGATGTGGTCGGCGCGGAAAGGCGGGCAGCAAGGAGGGGCAGCGGAAGCGGCGGCCATGGTCTGTAGTCGGTCGAGGGCGAGGTCGAAGCGGTGAATTGGGGACGGGCGAGAGGAGGGTGTCGGGTCGTCGGCAAGAGGGAGGGCGGTTGTTGGACAGTTTCGAGAAGATTGGGCGGAGCAGGCAAGGGCTTCGAGGTCAGCTCGCTGAACCCGTGAGGTTGTCGGCCGAGGTGGAGGAGGAAAAAAAGGGAGCGAGGGAGAGGTGGGCCGAGGTGCTGGAGTGCACGCAAGGGTCGAGGTTGCTCCTTTAGGGCAAAGAAGAGCTGGACTCACGAGCTAGGTGGTGTGGTGGAGGAGGAAAGAGTTGGGGAGGAGGAGCGACAGTCGATTCCGGTGCTTTCGCCTCTCCACCTCGCACACCTCGCTCTGCGGTCGCCACTGCTGGCTGGATCTGCTCACGGATGTCGCACCGCCATCGTGCAGGCCTCGCACCGGCACACTCGCCTTGCGCCTCCTTCGCCCTTCCCCTCATCACCAGCGGCGGCCATCGACTCGAAACCTGTGTGGACACGGAGCCTGGGCAGGTGGGCAGTCGACGAGGCGCGTACGACAGCTCCCAGGGAGCCTGTCGAAGCCGTGCAGACGGTGCACGATCTCTGCTCGACGCGGGAGTGCTGCCACAGGGTGCTCGTCCTCCCTCTCCCGCTCGCCGCACCTCGGCACCCTCACTCGAGCACGCGATCCGCCGTCCCGATCCTCCTCAGTGATCGGTGTGAGCTGTTCGAGCGCGCGCACTGCAGCGGTGCTCCTCGCGTCCTCCGTACCCGGCTCTCTCGCGTCGCTCGCGCACTTCCTGGTCATGTCGAGCGCTCGCCGGTGACGGCCTGGCAGCAGCGACCATCGCCGAGCCTCTCTGTGCTTCTGCTGCGTCTTGCGCCGTTGTCGGCCGTCGACGAGCGCGTCGGTACGGGGCGGGTCGTACCCACTTGCGCGACCTGCCTGTCCAGGGGCGGCCCGACCGAGCCTGCGCTCGATGTGCTCTCGCTCGCCCGCATTCTCGAGCAAGCGACGAGCTGGCTCGAGGCTACGGCAGACGCTCGCGGCGCTGGTCGTCGCGTGTCGACGTCGAGCGACTGAGGAGGCTGAAGCGGCCGTGCGCGGCGGGATTTGGTCCGAGCGAGACGAGTCTAGGGGGGCAGGAAGCGCCGAGAGAGTACGAGAGAGCGAGTAGCACGAGCAACGAAAGCTTGAGAGTGGCAGATGGAGCGGTCGACGCGTGCTTGTGGTTCGTCGAGGAAGGCCGGGAATCCCCTGTGAGCGAGTCGCGCCTCGTCCGCGCCCTCGACCCACTGTGCGCCCGCCGTGCCCCTGCTGCGCGCGATGCAGTCCCACGACGCTCCCTTCCAGACTGGCAGTGCCTCGCACTCGCCCCTGCACGCCGCCCCGAGCCCAGCCTCGCCCACCTTGCCCGACGCGACCGCCGCGACCTCGTCTCACCACCACCACCCGCCTGCGGCCCGCATGGACCGCCTCTCGAGGTCCTACAGCGGCTCGCACAGCCCAGCCACGCCCCTCGCCGCCCCCTACATCCCCGCGCCAGCCGCCGACAACGCGCGGCCCGATCGAGAAGACGCGTCGGGCTCGCCCGCCCTCTCGCGCCATGGGTCCGCCAGCACCGCGTCCGACATCCACACGGCCATGAGCAGGGGCACCAGCTCGAACGGCGCACCGCCCAGGGTCGACAAGGGCAAGGGCGTCGACCGCGACGGTCCCGTTGGCCAGGGCGATGCTGTCGACGACTCGGACGAGCAACAACGGCGCGTCGAACGCGTCCTGCAACGAGCAGAAGCCTCCAGGGTCTGTCCTCGTCTCTCCCCTCTCGCTCGCCGGCCAACACAGGCAGCTTACGAGTCTCCCTCCCCCCCTCTGCCGACCTGCTCTCGTTGATCTTGAAGTGGCTCTGAGATCTCGTCCTCGGGCGGTTAGAGGTAGACGT
Organism: Rhodotorula graminis WP1; assembly: GCF_001329695.1. Taxonomy (NCBI): domain Eukaryota; kingdom Fungi; phylum Basidiomycota; class Microbotryomycetes; order Sporidiobolales; family Sporidiobolaceae; genus Rhodotorula; species Rhodotorula graminis. The sequence continues at coordinate 282,317 of NW_017264936.1, forward strand.
ACTGCTAGTGGCTGCACAA